>NC_072839.1:12339406-12639406 GCF_027744805.1 Dunckerocampus dactyliophorus | reverse complement strand
AAATGCATTTTAATTAGACGTGGGCTCTTGCTGATTAAAGATTGAGACTGGTACTTGAAAAGATTAGATATTGGAGGCATGTGTCAAAGTGTTGCACTCGAGTGCACACAGTCGCATGCGCTCGGCCTCAAACGGAGCCGGTGGAATAAGATTTTACGCTATGCGGCTTCGTCAGACACGCGTCGTAACTCCTACTGACACAAAGCGTCGCGTCCGTGTCTAAGTGCCCATGTATTCGTGCTCGCTGAGTAGTTTGACCGTGTGCATGGGTTCTGTTTAAGGGCAGGCGACTGTGAAACAGGCTGGGATTGGTAGTCTAAACATCAGTTGGGGTAACTAGCTAAGAATCACATAAAGCTCAGGTAAATAAATAAATGCATCTCAAACAGGGGCTTTGGTCAATTGCTCTTATTAACTGTTTTGGGACCAAATAAGGATGTAATGTAGAACAAGCAGAATGCATGAACTGTTTTTATGCTGCAGCCACAGCTAATAAGATGTGTAAACGATTGGTGAAACAAACGGTTTTGGCTCAGCTGCTGAAATGGCTCGTTAGTAGTAAAAATGACAGCATCGCCACCAGCTGTCACCACCAGGGGGCACTCCTGTCACAACACGCTTATGCATAGCAAGCATATGTCATGTGTTTTCTGAAGTGTTTGACATGTTTGTCGACGCTGTCTGTCATTTTTTTCCAAATCCAACTTAATATTAATAAGTACGATGGTTGCTGCTGTGTGTGCCCCTGAGCTCCTCCAGAGCCGCTTATCTCCCCTGCCGTTGTCCTCTCACATGCTGCTTGCGATTGCCACTCGTAATCCCCCACCCCCGTATGCACCCTTTAGGCAAACTGGTGGCGATTGCAGTCATCGACGAGAAGGACCCCACAGAGGAGAGTGACAGGTACAGCAAAAAAGGGCCACGGAATGGGAAAATCACAGCCGCCGCTTTGAGTGTGCAGCTGTCAAATCAAGATAAGACTCGCCGCGCTTGTTTGCATCTTGCCACCAATTGCACACTTGTGCTGAGAAAAAGTTTGCCCGTGACATTTCGATTTGTTTTTCTCCTGGTGTGCTTTCAGATTAAAAGCCATGATTCAGGCGGTGGCGAAGGAATACAGAGAGCACTTTAACAGGTACACACCAGCCTCTTAGCCACTCAAAAGGCCTGCAAAATGATGCATCAGAGCCGTGACAGCAGGTGCAGCATTTATTTGTAGATAGATAGATAGATAGATAGATAGATAGATAGATACTTTATCATCTCCAAGAGATCTCCAGCAGCTCTGCAAAAATGTCATAATAAACTTAAACACTTTCAACAAACAAGGCAGGAAAGGAGACATAAAACAAAATAAATAAATACATACATTAGACAAAAATGTCTTTTATAAAGGCTCTCTTTTGAAAAGATCATGCTTAATAATCTGTCTTTGCAGTCCAAAGTAATGATGGTACAACTTTTTTTTGAGAAATTGAGGTCAGAAATGGCTGAGAATGTGGGAGTTGAGCTATTTCTATTTGGCTGTTCTTTACCTTTAAATATGACTGCTTCTGTAGCTTCCAGATAGCACCCCCCACCCTCACCCCCAACCTCACCCCACACACTCTTGAAAGCCAAGATTCAATTTTAGAACCCTTCACCACAGGAACCACTGAGCCTATCTGATAGTAAATACGCCTCCAATGGATATCCCGGTTTATGGATTCATTTCTTTTGGGGGGGGAGAGGGGAGTTGAAGCAAGCAGCCTGAGTTCCCCTCCTAACTGTTGGAATCTGACTCATTCACCAGGAATGCTTTATGAAACCTAGACTTAAAATAATAATAATAAAAAAAGTAATTGCATCTCACCAGCCTTTGTATCTGCATATGTCCCCGGGTCTCTCAATAGATTCAAACTTTTTATTAGCTCAACTCCCGGGCTGCCTCGCCGTTGTCAGCAAAAATGATCAATAAGCCAGAGTGATGTTTTATATTGTATTCACTGGATTTATGACACGCTTCCATCTCCTCATAATCTCGTCATTTGATAGGAGCGCCGCAGCCATTATGTAGCACGCAGAGGGTAAAATGAATAGCGAATCAGTCGTTCCTACCTGAGCTACCCACAATGCACTCTGCTGACACGGTGCCACACAATGAGGTACAAATTGAATTCCTCCTCCTGCCAGTCTTGATGATTATATCCTAAATCCCTCCCTTCCGCTTCATGCAAAGAGATGTGGGGGAAAAGTGTGTTTGCATTCCACCGAGACGGGAAGTTTACTCGACTCTGTGTTTTTGTGTACTTAAGCTTCACCACTTAATTAATGCGGCCTTGTGTCCACAGAGACTTCCAGTTTGGACACATGGACGGGAACGACTACATCAACAGCCTCATCATGGGGTGAGCCAGCCTCTTCACTCACTTCCTGTGCCACCTCGCCTCACATGCAGATTAACATGAAGATTAGCACGGCTTGGACCTATGGCGACATGTAAGAACAGCGCTAACAATGCTGTTGAAGCTATGCACCCTAGCCGAGGTCGCCTCTTGCCAAGTTATGCTAGCTGAGGCCCTGACAACTCTCACTTTTAATTATATGGTGAATGCTGGTGTCTGCCAATGCACCAGATGACACAATGTGTCTTCATGCAACTATGTGTGAGAATCTCTCACAGAGAAAGGCATGTGTCCCTCAAACATCAGTTGTACTTAGTGTTTACAACTCCAAGGATAAAAGGTTGTGATTTGCCTCCCTGTGTTTTTATTTTATTTTTTTATTTTTATTTTTTTCTCTCCCCCTCGAGCACGCCACTCAGTTTTCCAGGACTGACTTTTTGGATGCAGCGGCACAGGCTTAATTGCCCTCCTTTTGAGGGATGAAATCCTGGCCTGTCAATGTCCACTAATCCTCTCCCTCAGGAGGGCCGGGGAAATAAATCTGATGGCTTTTTATCCCTCTTTCTGTCATCACAGCGATTACTGTGTCCTGGCAGCAGTCTGTCTGGCATCAGGCTGCCACCACTTTCACCCTGAGCACACACACATACATACATACATACAAATATACACACACACACACACACACGCACACAGACAGACAGACATGCCAACATTTTAACCCTTAAATACGCTTGTATGCTTTGCCGCTTACCAGGTACGCATTTTGATCAGTTTGTGCCTGAAATCCCACTTGCATAACACTCAGCATTAAGCTTGAATTACATAGTGCGCTTGAACGCATCATTACCAGAACACAACAGTGCATGGACGGTGGGGGAGGTGGTGGGGGGACCGAGACCGACAGTGCTTCAGGTAATACTGCTCCAACACGGAGAAAGAGACCTGGCCTCCACCCAGTCAAGGGACTGTATGTCTTACAAAAGGGCTCACTTTGTTCATGCCGTTGTTCTATGCAGCAAACGTGCCAAGATGCTGGAACCAATACACAGAGTGAACCTACTTCCTGCCTGTTTGGAGGCAAGAGACAAGGAAAACAGACACGCATGCACATGACAATATATTGAGGCCGGGAGAATTATGGCGTTTGTGTGATTCATTAATTTATTATTGTCCAAGGCCTAGTGCCCACGTGACATTTTTTTTTCTGAATGAGAAATCTTGTCACGTTTTAGTCTTGGGGGATCTTGTGACAAGCTTAGTTTTTAATATTGAAGATTACATTTATATTGTGTGTTAAATGAGTGTTCTTACGCTACTGTGATTAATTAGTGTGTTCTGAGCTATAATTAATTTACTAAGTGGATGCAATAACTTTTATACTGGAAGTTACTTCTGTTTTATTAGTTAGAAAGATTGTGTACACGGACTACAGTATAAAGGCTGTGATTGGATGGCTTGTCGAACATTATTTCCTGTGTGAATTTGACTCGTTCATACAGCCCACCTCCACGAATGCCTTCTATGATTTCTGCAATAAAGATGAGCGTATAAGTATCGCAGTTCCAGCTGCAATAACACTCCTTTTTTGTCTTTGATTACCATTGTTCACTGACGACGATGAGCGAGCAAGCTAAATAGTCAACGAGAATTGTGGTTGCTCACAGAGCTGAGCGGGAGTGTACAAAGGATGGCACAGGGGCAGTATGGTTATTTGCGGTTCGAATTTTGCAGCTTCACTCTGCAAAGTAGAATATGTGGTATTCTGCACTGCCCACGAGGTGTCGGTGATGTTACATTGATGGGGCAATGGCCACTGATGTCCAGTAAAAAACAAGGAACTCCCGATGCTAACCTGTGAGTCTATTTTATGTCTTATGTCTAATATGTCTTATTTTTTGTTATGTCTCCCGTATTGGGTACCAAGGTGTAAAGGTGACTATAGTGGTGTTATTTCATTTCCAGAAGGCTCTAATATTAACAACCGTATTTAGGTTGTCATAAACGGGTTTCCTATGCTCTAAGAAAATATTCAATTTATAAATAAGGAATCCTACTTCATGGAAATTCACTTATCAGGGTCAGATCGGGAATCGACTAACTGCGATAAACGAGGGATTACTGTCTATCATAAATGCAGCCACAAGCGCTCTAAATGGTCTTCATCGAAAACCACTATTGTCTGTATTTGAACTATTCCCATTTTACTTTGCAGTACAACATCAGTATGTGGTTATTTCTTAGGGTTTTAATTGATTCAGTCACTTTTCAAATCATTAAGCCTAACCGTCTCCTGGTGCCATTGCCGTAATTAGCATTTATATGAGATCAGAATTGATCTTAATACAGACTCGCCGGCCACAACGGTAGGCGCACCTGCACAATAATGAGAAGAAATAGCAGCGCGGTATTAAGCAGCCCTCCAGTGTGTTTGTCATATTTTTCTAACCAGAGTATTGGAAAAAGGTGGATATATTTTTGTGGCTGGTGAGTGGACAGAGTTATTCCCCCACAATGCTAGGGTTCCCTCAAGTAATGAAGTCAAATTTTGAAGGGGTTTTTTTATCGTTAGATTGTGTGACTCAAAGCAATTTAGGGTATGTGACTGTTCATTGTTCTCCCCTCTGTGCCAGGTGAAAAAGCTAATCCATATTTATTTAAAATGGGGGCCATCTGTTGGAGGTAGCACATCAGGTGGAATGCCCATTTGCTGTGTGTGTTTGAGTGTGTCCGCCTTACTGCACACCTCAGCTGGTCAGAGCGACAAACCCTTGATGACTCCGTGCGGGTCGGCGGGGGCAGTGATGGATGCGCGCGCATGTGTGTGCATTTTGTTGCCGGTTAGGGTATCACTGTGGGGACGCACAACGGCACGATGGAGTGTGTGCGCTCTGGTGCGAGGATGTTATCTGAGCCCGGCTGTGGCGTTGTGCTCTCTGTGAGAAAGAGGGATTGTGTTTGCATGACCTTGTTATGTGGCGGAATTGTGTAATTCCTCTGCTGATTTGTCTAAGGAGGCAGCTTTAGAGCGCACCGAGGTCGTGTCTGCATCTTGCACCTTGTTTCCACAAAGCCCTGCAGTTCATTTTAGTGCAGTTTGCAAGGCTAAACACGGATGTGTGTGTGTGTGTGTGTGTGTGTGTGTGTGTGTGTGTGTGTAAACTACTGACAAAAAAGTTCCAGGTGAAATTTCAGGATGAACTACAACTTGCTGTTCCCTATGAGATGGTGATGTCTGCATAACCTACCTAAATCGCGTGATGACACAGTGTAAGCTGCCAATCAGTTCAACAAATAACAGAAAGGCCCCACAGTAAACAAATGGTCGTTCAATAGAGGACATCTGTCTTCGTGACATGTGGTTGGGTTCAGTTTTGATGATGCATACTTGTGGAAATAGTCTCTCGTGGGTGTGACATGTTTTCCCATGAAGTGCCTGCTGTAATTGTAATTGTAATTTTTTTTCTTTTCAATTACGTACCCAGACCACTGAAGCCTTTGTTGCACGTTCTCCAGACCAGCAGAGATCCTTACAAGGCTCTCCTATTCTATGCATATTTTAAAATTGTTAGTTGTAGGCGAAATGGAAATACCATGATTATAATTGTTACATTATTTAGGTATAGTGCTGATAAAATAAATCGTGGCTTGATTGATGAATCAATCCTGGATATTTGGGTAAAAAAAGGAGACAAAACCCTGATCCGAATATTATGCTTTTATTGAGTGGCTCTGATATGAAGTGTAATTGCATCCTATAAAATGATTTCTAGTGGAAGTCCATTGATGCGTTGTACGCACACAATTACTGCTCCACAGATAACATTGACGAAGTACAGAAACTTTGGAAATCCTATAACAATCGTTACCTTTCGTGTCTGCTGCAGTCACACCCTGCGACTGGCTGGCGACCAGTCCAGGGTGTACCCCGCCTCTTGCCCAAAGTCAGCTGGGATAAGCTCCAGCATACCTCTGCGCCCTAGTGAAGTCAAGCAACAACAAACAAAGAATATCTAAAAAATCATGTGGTGTCCAATCATCACAATTTTTACCACTGACCATAAACTCCTGTCGTTGTATTTTCCTCCTCCTCATCCTCTTCCTCCTACGTAATGGCACCCTACAGCCGCAACTTCTACCTTTTCTTCAGCATGTCCAGAAGTCCAACTTTTTGTGCGGTGGTTAGCATCCTCCTCTGCCTTTTGGGTGCAACCACAGGTGCCTTGACGGTGCAGAACGCTTCGTTGAAGTTGTGGGTGTTGTTGGGGATAAAACCTGCAAACATACCACACTTCAGAGTCACACTGCTAGCGATCGAGCATTTATGTAAATTTGGCAACCCGAACCCATTCTGTACTGCACAGGAAGGCACAGAGGAGACTGACAATAGTCTACAGTCCCTTAGCCAATCAGGACGCAGAACACAATTCGTGGGTTCACCCTTAACCTCAACTTTAAATTTTGACTTCCTTGTCAGGTTTTTAGTCAGCAGGTTGAGAGAACGTGTCATATAAAACATGGAGGAAATTCCAGCTGCTTTGCCTTTTCCTCACACAAATCAAGAGCTCTTTCTGGAAAAATTCCCTTGAGACACGTGAGGTTTCTTAGTACAAAGGCTTTGTTTATCACGCCATTGTCCTCATCAGTGTGGCAATTTGGTCCTACAGAGACCACTATTTGTTCCTACCAAATGATCCCCTTTGATGATGGCGGTCCAAGGTGTTGAGCGTATTAAAAGCATTTTTTTTGTCTATCTCCCCTCAGAGAAGTGACTGTGCCCTCAGTTATCATCCTCAACACATCCAACGAGCAGTACTTCCTGCCCAGCCAGCCCACAGAGACCATGGAGCAGCTGGTCCAGTTCATCAGCAGCGTTTTGAACGGTTCTGCACAGGTCCAAATTCCCTCCTCCTCTCCTTTATACTTCCCTGTGTTTATGCATTCAGCTCAGCGCGTCTGCCTCCCCTCTAGTATTTACCAGCATAATCACACCAGTAGTCGTATTAATCAAGCATGTTGCCTCGCATTTCTAATAGGTAGTTGTTGCAATCTCCTTTTTGCATGTTTAGATTTCACATCGGCAGCCTTCCTGAGTAGATTATCCCCAAATAATTCAAACAGCGAGATTAGTACACCGCTATGTATTGTAATCCTCGTGCCGCTCAGGAAAGCATCGTCGCCACATGTACCAATCCTCTGCGCTATTTTTTGCCTCGCATAACAAACTGACGGCCCGGCATGTAAACAGTGGAAACCTCACGCTCCAGCTGAAGGCCTGGACAGTCTGAGTCGTCTCAAGGTCGCCAGCTAATCCCATTGAAGGCGCTCCTTCTGCAATGATGCATTTAAGCGATTACCATTGTATATTTGCAGCACACCAGATCATCTATTGACATTCCCAAAAGAATATAAGATTACCTTGTGGTCATCAGCAGCCTGCAGCCGGCATCTTTGTAAATATCTTTCTTGATACATTTCTAGTTTTGGTGCATGCTTGCCTAATGTTGTGGCCTGTGCGTGCACGTGCAAAATGAGTCCGGCTGCTGAAGGATGAACCACTGTGTAGTTAGCAGAGTCTACGCTGACAGTGGAGCAAGCTGACAGTGGAGCAAGCTGACAGGCAGCGTGGCTTCATTTGCAGGTTTTATGACAGTTATGAAGTGTTTTTTCTTTTCCGGGTGCATAGAGGGGATTCTGTGTGTTTTTTTTGCTGTTTGTTTTTGTTTTTATCTTTGCGCCTAACTGTCTGCTTGCCATTTCAGGATCTGATGCAATTACACGGGGACAGCAAGCCCGCACACTTGCGCAGTGTAAACAGATCCCATGCAAGCTCTTAACTACCTCGCTTACAAAGTTGTCAGAGCTCACTAATTGGCCATCCTGGTGAGTGGGACAGCTTGCTCAGGTGAAGCTTTTCAATCATCGAGCCAAACTCGGGCTTTAACGTTTCTAAAGAGCACCTCACCGTTAATTGTGTTCTTTATAAACACACTGATAATTGTCCTCTTTACGGAGTGCGGAGTCGTCCTCAAGTAATTGCGACAAATCGCTGATGGCGAGCAGCAGCGGTGTAAAATTAGCATATAAACTGTTTCCTCCACTGCGACTCCATTAAAGTGATGTGTCTCCCTGCAGGCACACGGAGGTGACGGCTTCATTCAGAGGATCAAACGTGTGGCGTTTGACGCCAGATCCACAGTTATGGTAAGTTGAGCTCACTTCTTGCCGTATTAGATAGATTTGACATTTCTGACAAAGTAACTTAAGTCTTCAAGAGATGCAGAGTTCACACTATTGTGACCTATTAATGCACAGGTGCATCACAATAAATTGATTTCAGGAGTTCTATTCAGACTGAGACCAATTAAAGGCTCAGGACATTTTGCAGTTCATTTGCTGGTTAGAGCGTGAACCAGTAGTTTACGATATTTATTATTTAATGAGTACTATTTTATTGTATTATACATATCATATTTCATACTGAATTTTGGGATTTTATTCTTGATATATTTCACTCTGTAGTGAATCTGTAGAAAATAAGTTTCACTTTTTGAATTTAACGAGTGGAAAAAAAAGAAAAATATATTTTAAAAAAAATGTGTATATATATTATATATTAGGTAAATATACATGTTGAAATATTTTTTATATATTATACAACTTATACTATAAATATATATGTACATATGTGTTAGATTATATATAATAGGTATATACATAATATATGCATGATACAGAATTATACAAATTTTATATATATTTATAATTTGATTTGATATATACTGTATATTTTATTTATATGGATATTACTAAGCAAGTACGTTTACGGTAAGTACGATCACGGTAAGTAAGGTTACCATTAAGTTAGTGTATAAGTATGTGTAATTTATTAAGTATGTTTTAAGGGTGAACACTGAACACATGAACACTGTTGCACCTGCATTGAATAATATCATATCACTGTTACTGTGAAAAAAAATGTTTTCATAAGCATGAGAACATGTGAACAAAGAGCATACGTATAAGACATTATATGCTCTTTGACAACATTTGCATTGTATTAGTTGGTTCCTGGCAAACCTTAAATCCATCCAGTTTCTTCTAATGGTGATAAATGCTCCCTGCGTTCATCAGTTAAGTCGCAAACATCTGCATGGGGGGGATGCGTACAGCTGTCAAGAAAAAAGATGTTGTGAATAAATGGAGCTAAAAGACATTTTCATCAGTGAGCCTTGAATATCGACACGTTTTAGTGCTCTCTAAGCATCTCAGTAAGTGCTGATGTTTCCTCGTTGAAATGGTGTACGGTGGATGTCAGTCTTATTTGCGATTGAGATTATTATTATTTTTTGTGGGAACACCTGCCCATCTCATTGACTTAAAGTTGTTAGTAATAGTCAACATAATACATAACATAACACATCCAGTGGCATACAGTACATGTTGGTGCAAGAGTTGAATGGCTGAGCGCTTTTGCTTGTACCTTGTGCTTCCTGCTGGTGGCGCCACATCCACAGGAAAGCAGCGGCAGAAAAAGGTAATGACACTGCAGTAGAAGGTTGAACTTGTGGATATGTTAAAGGGAGGAAAAACCTGGAGTGGCAACGGTAAGTTTTAAGTTTAAAGCGCCAGCTCGCGCTGTGCCGTACATATCTTCACCATCATCATCTTTGGCAATCATTAGTCATGAGTACCTCTATGTTTTATCATTTAAGTGTGCTTCGATGCATTTAGCTTGTTAGCTTCCTTCGTCGTGAGCAAATAGTGGCAATTAAAGAAATGAGGAGTGTTACTGTAGCTGAATCTAATCTAGTAATTACATTCCAACAGTCACTTTTATTGCAAATGTTGATGCGAAATCAGTGGCGTCATCCTCAAGCTTAGCAGGAGGATTTGGAGGGGGTGGAGCGAGCTGTGTAGATGCAGCAGCATAACCCAGGCTTTATTGTATTTCTCTGTTCTCGTGTTCTATTTGCGGTTGGTGGGGACCAGTAGGCATCTACTACGTACTGTGTAAATCATATAGCTGTCAGATTGTTAGTATGTGGTAGGGTACAGTACAGTACTTGAGGAAATCGTCACGGCACACTCATCGACCGTGTTGTCGCACATCTTAATAGTAGCTCCTCCGAGCACGCTGACAGAAGTAGAGCAAGTGCCCCGGTGTGTGCACTTTCCCCCTGGGCGACAAACAACTTTCACAGGTCCGCATGCAGCAAGAGAATATGCAAGGCAAGCTGTAAACATGCTGAGGGGAGGCTGTAGGGGTGGCGGCGGCGTTGGGCGGCAGGTGGCTTAACTACCACCTCCCAATTTTTTCCTTCTTTTGGGAGAAAGTGCCGACTTACCACGGCTATGAGAGGAATGCTAAAACATCTGGCATTGTCGCACTATGAAGAAAGCTCCGCTCATAAGAGAAATTTTTAGCTCTTATTGCGATATTGCCACTTTCACAAAAATCTCACTGGCGGTTTGGCAGTGCCTGCGGGGGAATTACACAAAGAGGGAAAACAGTGCAACATTTGGAGGGATTTTATTGCTCCTCTTCTCCACGCCGTTAAAGCGAGCCTAACGTGTCGTCCCGGCTTGTCTCGCTAACAGTGACATGACGGGGATGCGCTGCAGATAAGAAGCCTCCGTCGAGATCTAACTGCACACCTTGACAGCAGCCGCATTAGGCCTCGCTGGATGGCAGCCAGCTGTGTTAGCGTAGCATGCCTATCTCTGTCACATCTGGCTGCACCGAGCGCTGGCAGTTAGCATCGCTCTTCCCGTGGCGATGACTGGAGGGGAGAGAAGACATTTCTCTTGTCAGCTCGGCCGTGATTTAAGACTCTCCTTGCTTCCTTCCTGTCTCTGCTGGTCTATATTAGGGCCCACTAACTTATTAGCCACAGGGAGCTTTTAAAGAAGAATTAGATACATGCTCTTGACGTTTATTGCTGCTGCAATGGGACGCTGTGGCCGAGTGGTTAAGGATACGGCCTGCTGCTGAAGGGTTGCGGGCTTCATTCTTCTGGCCGACGTGCGGAACAGCTGGAGTATTGCAAAATGTGAGCCGGGATGCTGAAGTACTGACCCACCAGCCAAGGGAACCTCACCCAGGGTTCATATTCACACCCCTGTAAATTTCCCAACAGGAACCTTGGCTCCATCAAATTTCTCAAAAGTCCAGGTGAACGTAACTCTCTTCCCCTACCCCTATCCAACACTCCCTCCCCAACCCCACCCCGACCCCGCCCTTTTCTTTTTGCACCTATTAGTCAGTGTTCCGCAGCTCTCCGCTACTGGGCTGCTTCCTATTCGGCCTCCCGCTGGGCGTGATCAGCCTCATGTGCTACGGCATCTGCACGGCCGAGACAGACGACGGCTCCGACGACTTCGAGCCACTCAAGCGGGAGGGCCTCACGGACGATGAAGAGGACGACGATGAGGATGAGAGGGAGGAGACTGGCGGGCTGGAGAGCCCAGAGGACGAGGGAGAGAAGGATCCTGAAGAAAAGAAAACGGATTAACGCTGGGGCTGGACGGAGGATGATGGATGGCGGATGTCGGGCCGAGTTGGTTGCAGTGACGTGGAACTCCAAGACGCTTCGATGACACATCATCTGTGGTGATGGTCTTTGTTTTCCATCTCACTCCCCCACTTCCAATCCTGTCTAGCACGGGCTGTTCTCCCTTATTGCAAAGTCTTTATTTAAAACAGCCTTCGCCGCAAAACACTGGAGTTTGGGACCCAAACGCAGCGTGTTGTGCGATCCTCGACGACCTTGTTGGCTCAAACCATATCTTCTTTTCCCCCCTTTGCCTCCAGTAGAATACAAGTCAATGTTGCCTTCAAACAAAGTAGAAAGTGTCTGTTTATCATCCAAATGCAAAAGTGCCCGAGATGGAAATGCTGCCATAAATGAGTTGCGCTTTTACCTTAGTTTTGTATGTTGTTGCACGGAAATGTTTCCTTTTGAGGGGTGTTACACACACACACACACACACACACACACACACACACAAATGTGCATTTAGTATACAGGTGGTCCTCGGTTTACGGCATTCTGTGTTACCAATCTGCTCCCATAAATGAATTGACAAACGTAATTTTGACAACCAGTTACACAACACGCTGGCTGAAGAACGTGTGTCGCAAACATCGCTTACTCTGCAACTTTTTATACTTGATTATGCTTCCCAAGCGACAGTGCGCCAAAGGAAAAGGAAAGCCATCACCACTGAAATGAAAATGAACATCATTAAAAGATGTGAGATGACACGCCCACCAAAATCAGCTGCCCTTTTGGTCCGAACTGCTCAACTATTGTAACCATAAATAAAGATTATGAATGCTAGAGGGGTCATGGATTCTGTGCGCTGTTACACGGAGTTCTGGGAGGAGAAAAAGACAATGCACTACCAGTCAAAAGTATTAGAACATACCAATTTCTCTGGAGGAAAAACCTACGTTTTTAAGTGTTTAGATGGTCTGTCTCTCTTTCATTGTTAATTCCCTTTTTTCCTCGCCATTTTTGGAGCAACAAATGACTTTCTCCAGTACAAAAGCTGTTTAACTGATATTATAGTACCACAGTGTGTTCCAAGAGGAGGTAGTAAGTACTCCAGAGCTTGGAACACCTGTAGGAATGAGTTGCACCATATGCCAACCTCCATTTCTGCAGAAGCGCTTTAACTGTTGACCCATTTTGTGGTCCCTGAAGCAGGCCTGTTTATATAATCCTGTAATACACATTATTTTTCAGTTTTGGGTAACCTTAACTTTTTTTTAACCTTTTTTTTAACCTCCTGGCACTTCACCACTTACCTTTTGTACCATTGCAAGCTATTCATTGGACTTGAACGACTTGAATTTCAATGAATAACTGGAAAAATTGGGGTGTTCTAAAACTTTTGAGTGGTAGTGACTTTTATTTCATTCGTGTATTTCATCTTTCAATTACCGTATTTGATGTCACTGGTGCGTTCTGTGTACACTGTGAGGGACTCAGGAGTTCATTTAAGTATAATCTACGAAAAGCTCCGGCTGGCTTGCATCACCGCCTAGCAACGGAGCTCGTCCGTAACCCGAGGACCACCTATTTGTGCGCGCGTGTGAAATGGCACATTACAGCACAGCCGGACACCGCACCTCGCCTGCGCACACACCCGCACATCATATCCCGCGTCACGGCATCTGCTTTTAACGCGTTTCCCAGCTGGACGTGTCTCCCATCAGTCCGTGTTTGTGACATACTTTGAGAGCATCCTGCAGGTGTTTCCATGCCCCGTGAGTCAGTCAAGGGGCACGCAGGTATTAGGACAGGAAGTGAAAATGCTGGGCTTCATTTTGCTCGCCCAACCTCTGATTTGATTGACGTGTGTCCCAAGACTTTTGTCCACGTAAGAAACGAGCTGTTTTAATTGTAATTAGACGGTGATAAAGCAATAAACCATTCGAACGAACTACAAATGGGGAATCTTAAGTGTGATGAATGGCAGCACATCATAGCCATCCATCCATCCATTTTATTTGCCGCTTGTCCTCATTAGGGTTGCGGGGGTATGCTGGAGCCTATCCCAGCAGACTTCGGGCAATCCCCAGATGCCACATAAATGTACCCCCTGGTGGCTGTGAAAGGGGATGACGTGGGGCCGAGGAAATTGTTTTTTTTGGTCATCCAAAGAGTTTTTTGGGGTTAAAAGATGTAATAATGTCTCTCAGCATTTACAGTTACGTTTTCAACGCAGTAATTGTCTTTATATGTAAGCAAACAAGCACAAAACGTCATTTTAAATACATCACAGATGCCCCCCCCTCCACGTTCAGTTGTCATATTATGAAACAAATGATTGTTTAGTTCATCTTGCTCATCCTGACTGACTGTGCTTCCCCCAAACGGAGGCGTCTTATTCGTACTGTGAAGGAAAACCCTTGCTTTGCCTTGTGGTCTTTGTAGTTTGCCACGCCTCCTCTTCACATTGGACCGAAATAAAGATTGTTCCCTTTTTCTTGGTGACTGAACTTCTTTTTTAGTTTTTATTTTTTTGGCTTCTCTGACTTGTCGCGAAGGACAAAACAATTTAAAGCACATTGACATTGAAAAAAAAAAACCCTTTTAAACCTTGAAAAACACTGCAGTTGTAATCATTCTAGACGGTGTTGCGCCTTTTCCGCAAGTGATTTATTTCAGCTTTCTGATTGGCTGAAGGGTTTGCCACAATTGTGGAATATTGAACAAGTGTACTCGGACCATACCACCTGTTGCTCTGCCTGCCTTTTCATGTGTTCAAAAATAGGCAGCCTTTGACATTCGGCGTGGTGTGAAGTGATTGGTTACCTTTGATTGCCATGGCAACACACTTGTGCTCTAATTGCAGATACTGTTAAAAATGGTACCTTTTGGTTGAGTGGATGATGGGTGCCTGCGGTCATTCTGTTAATAATTCCACACACAGATGTTTCTTGTGTATGGATTCTCGTTTCCGTGTCCGATTCTCACGGCCACATTTGGCTATTTTTGGAGCTTGTCAGTCACAGTGGAGGCTGCCGCTTGTCGCCGCGGTTTCCTTCTGCTCTCTTTGGAAACATTTTCTTCATGCCTCGTGCGAGTGAGCACTTCCTCCGCTTTTATTGTATCTTTTTGAGGTCACGCGGCAAAACCTTCAAAGAGCACTCGTACGAGGCGGACAAAGATGCAGTTCAAACGGAGCCTTGAGGCATCACGGTGCGGCTAGCTAGCGACACAGCAAGCTGTAATTTGTGTCGTCGGAAAAGATTGCGGCAATGGCTTGTCACAGCAATTAGCGACTGCTAGCTCTCATGCTAACTAGCCTTCATTAGCTGTCTCGTGCTTCTTTCATCAGCCGTTTTTAGGCATTGCACTTTATTTAAACTGTAGTAGGCCTTAGTCTTCCAACTAGCTAGCCGCCATTATCAGTTTTTGTCAACCAGACCGAGGCACAGCTTTTGCAGCTTTTGTTTTTTTTTTCTCCAAATATTTCAATTTCCTTCTTAAGTGATTTTCGTAAAATTTACTTCTTGTATTCTTAACTTTATTCCAATAATATTTTAACTTTATTCCCTTTACTGCTTCCCCAGCCTAACTTTCCCAAAAAATATACAATTTGTTTTGTTTGTCTCTCATAATGTTGTGACTTTTTATGCTATTAAAATGACTATTTTCCCTCAAATGAGAGTATTTTTTTGTAAAATTGCAACTTTTCTTCTCCTTGGAATACAACTTTTTTCTCATATTCTTGGCTATAGTCCCGTAAAATTGCAACTATTTTATCCATTCCTGCTGTTTTTATTTTATTTTCCAACTATTTCAACTTTCTTTTTGTAAGTTTTCTTGTCATAATTCTATTTATTCTCGTAACATTTTCCGCAATCCATTTTTCCAAAAATTACAAGTTTGTTGTTTTATTGTTCCTCCAAATATTACAACTTAAAGTGTTTTTCTTCAATATTTCAACTTTATGCTTCTAAAACTTTATGCTACTATTTTCCCCCACAATATTATGAAGTTTTTCTCGTAAAATTGAACTTTTCTCATTGGATTGTAGCTTTTTTCTTTTAATATTTTTACTTTATTCTTGTAATATGTTGATTTTTCAATTTTTGGTGTTTTTAAAAAAATTTGTTTTAGTTTAGTAATTATATTTTTAATGGGCCGTGGGCCAAAGCGGAAATGGCCCCCGGGCTGCACTTTGGAGACCCCTGTTTTATCCATTTGGAAAAAGCGTCCGGCTAATATCAACTGTAAGTAGCTAGCAGACTTTATTCGCTTTTATCTACTGTAGTGGCTCGTAGGAAGCTGTTTAACAGTGTAGCTTTGACCAAGTGACAGTAGTAGTGGAAACGAATTGCTCAGATGGTGACTATGGCTAGCAATAGGAATCAGCTAGTGCTAGCTAAGAGCCTTCCTTAGCTATATCATGCTTGTTCTATCAACCAATCAGCGTTTTAGCTGTTCCCGCAGCTCACAGTTGTAAGCTAATGGTGAAACGGAAGCTTCTTCCAACTAGCTAGCCACCTTCATCATCTTATCAACCATTAGCTTTTGTCAGTTCTAGCCGCTAGCGACCTTTCATTGCCATTTCCAGCTGATGTGAAGAGTTTCAGAAAAGATAGCAGCGTTTGTCAGCTGTAGCAGTCGTTAGCAGCCTTTTTTAAAGCGTTTTATCAGCTGTAGCGGGTTTGTAGGCTTACATTGTTGTTATTATTAGCCAGTAGCTTTGATCAAGTTAAGTGAGAGGGAGCTTAACTAAATGATGTCTGAATACAAAACAAAATGTAATGTGGTACATTTCAGTGTCAGACAAATCTTTGTGGTTGAAGTTTACAAATAACGCTCAACTCAGCAAAGAATAACATTGATGGCAGCCTGCCTAGCATTATCCGTGTCACCTCTTAAGTGCGTGGTAAGCATTTCCCCCGTGGAGACTTGCTGCCTCTCACAGCAGCCTAATGATGTTGCTGGGGTCGTCATCACTTACTGAAGATGGCCATCATCCCCTCAGGGCTAAGCCGGCCTAGGCTTCGCTACCTGAGACTGGCTCTTTTGCTAATGTTGTCTCTGCAACCGTTGCCCTGGGCGATTTCCGTCACTCGACCTGATTATTCCTAAGAGCTTATACAAAAATCAGGTCTTGCTGGGTCAAGGAAACTGGTCCGGTGATGTGTGTGGAAGGGGGCCTATGTTTAATCCTGTCCTCGGTCGCCTCACTCGCGCAGATGTGCCGGGGCATGCCGTGACTCCCCCGCTGGGTGCACAGCTTACTTCCACGCACCCTGGGTGACGGCAGCCAGCTGGGAATTATCTACGCTACACTCTATTTACATGTACATGCAGAACACGCACTAATGTACACACGCTTGATGCACGGGAAAACCTCATCTGACCGCTTTTAAGCCCTAAAAGATACTACAGAAAGCTGAGTGTTATACTCTTCAACGTGAGTCGGATTTATCAAAGTTAAACTCTTTCACGCTTTATCGGGGTCTTGCCCTTGACCCTTTTTAAAAGAACGTTTCATCAACCTTATCCCAGCACCATTAGCATTGGCAAGGCGATCTGCCATTTCCAGCTAGTGCCTTGCCAGCTATCGGCATATATCGGCTATGTAAAGAAGTTTTTACGTATACCGACCATATCTATGCATTAACTTTTTGTCAGGTGTAACTATGAGGCTTTAACCGCGATTACTGGCTAGCAACTTGTACAAACTAATGGGAGCGATCAACAATATTGCTCGGAAAATCTTTTATCACCTGTATGAAGTTAGCATCCTCTATCAAGAATTACCAACCACAGCTAGGTATTAGCTTTTTTTTTTTCCACCCACAACTGCTACTTGGCAACTGCGATTAGCAGCTAGAAACTTGTATGAACTGATGCTCGCTATCGGCTTCTATCAGCTACGAAAAGAAGCTTTTGTCAACTAAGTGGCAAGCTGGCACTATCACTTTATCACATACGTCAACCATAGCTAGACATTAGATCAGGTCTCTTTGGTTCCACCATTTCTGGTTAACCTGAATTTTATTCCATGATCGCTTCTGTTGTGGAGACCACCTAGTGTTTAAACTAAGTAGAACATAATTAAGCATAAATTGTGTATGGGCCATAGTCAATTATATTTTTAGACTTTGATATGGGCCAGTTCAAAATGGATGACGTGCCGCATTTGGCCCGTGGGCCGTAGTTTGGACACCCCTGCATTAGCTGTTATCAACCGTGACAGTTACAAGGCTTTAATGGCAATTGCTAGGCAGAAGCGTGTACAAACATATGCTAGCTATCAGCAGTTATCAGCTATGAAAATAAGCTTTTATCAATTTTAAGTAGTTAGCAGCATTTATCAACATTTACCAACCATAGCTAGGCATTAGCTTTTATGGACTGTAACTGCCACTGTGCTTTAACTGCAGTTGCTAGTGTTTGGTGCGGACCATTTACCAGGGCGGGAACCACCTGTGAAATAGTTATCCCAGTCAAAAAGTGATTTTCACAGTTTATTCTAATTGGAGTGAATACAAGCAATTGCAATGCCAGCACTGGAGAGAACGGTCATCCACCCAGCCTGGAGTCCAGCGAGCTATGAAACTGAGTTCCTCTGTGGAGGCGGTCCCAATGAGCAGGAAACTTCCCCATTAACTGTTTGTTGGCGTATTGGTCTGATCTGGTTTCAACCAATCCTGGCTAGGTGGCTGGGCATCTCAGCCAGAAGACAGGAACGTGACTCATCATGAAATTTGTAGGAAGTGACGCCAGCTATTGGCATATATCAATTCTGAAAGTACTAGGGTAGGCATTAGCTTTCGTTTACTATTTTGGCTAGCCAGAAATGCCATTTTTAGCTAGCTGACACTCTTAACATCTTTAGCAACCATTTTCAGGCATTAGCAAGAGCGACTGCTGATTTTATTAGCCGCAGCTACTATTTCTAACAAGCAAACTAAATAAGTAATAAGAGGAAGGTTAAACATGCTTTGTAAAGCTCAGAGACGCTCTTAAGGCATCCCGGTACTGCAAAGAACGGCACGCGGAGTCATGTTCACCATTCCTGATGTGCTTTTCTCTGGAGGAAAGTGCAGCGGCAGACCACTTTAGCAAAGTCACATCAGGCATTGCCCCTGCAGGGTGTATTAACACTTCGGCCAGAGCGCAGGTGCAGGCCAGTGGTTAAATTTACAATTCATCCAGTTGGAAGTGGGTTTTTTTCGGCTCTCTCTGAAAGCTTTTTAATTGCTTCCATTGCCACTGTCACCTCTCCTGCTGCCCGACAGACCATGTTGTGTTTTCCCCTGCAAGTACACTGTAATCATGAAACAATCATAATTAGGAGAACATTGTTTGAGAGAAGAAGAGCAAATTTATCTCTTAAGATACGTGCATGTTGCCAATGGGTGGCTTAAGCATGGATTTAGAACACGCAAGGCTGGGGGAAGCCTATTGTTTGTGTTTAGCCCCTGTGGGTTCTCTCATAATATAAACCTTATCGCTTGTCACTAAACAAAAAGGCTTTGGTTTGCTTGCTGCGCTCAATAGACAACACTGGTTGCTCATTTTAAATGCTTAGGCTTCAATTTAAGACATGCCAATCCAGTGCTTATCTTCATTATGGAGTAAGTTGCCCAGATGCTCCTTATTTTGCAGGGTTACTTAAGAGAATTATTTCTGTTGTCCAGTCCATGACATCAGCATCCTCCTTTTTGAGAGCCCCGCCCTCTATGCTTCTGACCACTGGCCATCCCACTTCTGACACCACATGTCAATAAGTTAAAACCAAGTTGATTTATGTTGCATATCCACCTCATTTTTTAACATTCTTCTGAGTGTAATAAGCTAGCCACTGTAATGTTAAAACAAACACAACAACCCAAAACCGTAAAAGTACAACGTCGGCAGACATGACTGCTTTGTGTATCAACTTAGGTAAAGGTTGCACCTGGACTTAATGAAGAAAAGGTTCACGTGCGACACTGAGGCACCTTGCAGGATCGCAGCCCGCCAAAGCCAATCAGAGACTGAATTTGTCACACAGTGGCAGCCTTCCGTGCTCCACTTTGTACCTGTCAGCTTCGTGACAGGAAGAGAAAGACGTCAGCCAATTTGAAGGGCGAGAAACATCACACGAGACGAGGTGTGTCAGAAAAATTCCAGGACTGGTGTGACAAAGATATATTTCAAATCCAATATACAAACTACAAGTTTCCCACCTCGGTGTAATTCCCCCCCTGGAGTCGAACACCCCTTCCCAGCCTTCTCTGCCATGCCTTCATGAACTCCAGGAAGGATTCTTCTGGTCGATATCGTCCACATCTTAACACGTTCTCTTGATCAACCCCTTTAACCGACGGGCAGGGCAATGGCGATGTTCTTTTTGGCCAGGAACTGCCTTCCCTCACTTGTGAACACCTCCACCTCCAACCGGGGCAAGACCTCACTCCCAACCCGAAAGTTGCCACCCGGTTTCCGGCTGACAACCATGGCCTCAGATTTGAGGCTGGAGGTGAAGCTTTCATTTTTGTTCCTCGGGAAGATTCATGACCTGGATATGCTGTCTTAAATAAAACGACGTGAACGGGGAAGTATTGAAAGTACATGGAGATACTTGTTCATACATGGCAGCAAACAGGAAATGGAGTTTGTCTTGTGTGTCAAAGTGACATTTAGCTCACGTTGCAGGTGCAGGATACAGTGATTCATCTGCCATCAAAAGCAGCTTGTGAAGCTTTTGTCAGCTTTGTGATGGCGGCGTGTCAAAAAAAGCTGCAGTCAATGATGGAAGCAGCATCCAAAGTCCGGAGCACTCAATATGTACTGCTACTCTGAATTCTAAAATCCAGACGTGTGTGTCTGCGCGAGATAAACATGACAGCGTCTGGGGTGTCTGAAGCAACAGTAATGAAGACTCATTGTCTTGGCGAACAGTCCGACCACCCACGCCACGTCTCATCGAGATCCCAAACAGCGCATGATCACAAGGTTCCCACCGTGTTATCTCGATAATGACTCTTTGGTATGACTCCAATCACGGCAGAGACACACACACTCTATTAGTCTGTCTTTCACACACACGGGACACTACTTATTTTTGTGTTGCCTCTGCAGGACTTTTGTTGGCCGGACTGCAGCGACGCTGCATCACTCAGCGGAGCAAATGGAGCTGTGAGCTGTGAAATCACTCACTGGGTGTAATAATGAGCTATCGCACATCTTTTTTTTTTTTTCTCCCGATAAAAGGCTCAAATAAGAGGAGGCTGAATGCGCTGACACTTTGCAAAATGAGAGCTGCTGCAATAGTCGGGCCAAGGTGCATTGAACTTCCTCGTTTTTTTTCCTTTTGTTTTCAGGAGTGCTCACAGAAGGCATTTATATTCGACCTGAAAGAACCTAAAAGTTCCATTCTCGGTGCGTAAGGGCGAGCAAGTTTCTTTTTTTTTTTTTTTCAGGGTATGGAATGACATGAATTCCATGTGGTACGGTAACTGTACAACACGTGATAGGAAGGGCACTCCAGCGGGTGATCAAGACCTCACAGCACATTGTTGGGGCAGCCCTCCCCTCATTGTAAGACATTTATAAAACTAGAGTCCTGCGAAGAACAAAACAACCTCATCAAGGACAGCACACATCCACAACACTCATTATTCACACTCCTACCATCAGGCAGACGCTACAAGAGTTTGAAGTCCAGGACCACAAGGCTGGCAAACTGCTTTTACCCACAGGCCATCAGGCTTCTCAACAAAGCACTCACACACGCCGCACGCAACACACGCACACAAACACACATAGCACCTTATTTATTTATTGGTATCGATGTCTCTTCTGTTGTTGTTGCTTAATTTATTGGTGTTAATGTTTCTTCTGTTCTTATTCATTTTCTTGTGTTTTCTTTCTTTTTTTGGGAGAATGAACAGAATAAGAATTTCATTGCATAGTATAACTGCCTGTTTTACTGTGCATATGAAAATAAAACTCTTGAATGAATGAATTCTATAGGTGCAAAACATGTAGGATTTTTTTTTTTTTTTTTTGAGCCGTAGTCCAAAAGTTTTGAGACAGTTTGAGACCCACGGTTTAGATATAGATATGTTTCACACTTTTTAGCTACTTTATTGTAGCCACATAGAGGTGAGAATGCAAACGGGTCATTTTCATCTTTGTGAAGTCACATGTTTGGATGCTTCCCTGTAAAGGGGATGAAAGATAGGTCTTGAACAGGCGCATCATACCAAAACCATCAAAGGTTATTTCTCCTTAAAAGAGTTGCCTGCAGCTGAATGTCCTGTGAGCAGCTCTTCTCCCTGCATTCACTGTGAAGCATGACACTTTGAACCTTCTCTGAGCATTCCTAACCCCGCTGCATTCGTTTCAGGAGTATATATGCAAAGTGCCAGATTCATAACCGAATCCCCGATCCGGTTGTTTCTTATGCTGACACACGTCACTCAGCGCGCGTCCGAAGCGCCGCTGGAGTACACGCATGCAAGCGGTTAGTGTCAAAGTCGATGAGTGCTCGGGCCGTGGCTTTCCAAATGCAAGTTATTGCCTATTTTCTGCTCCTCTGCTGAGAATATAAGCAATGAATAAAACATTTGCCGCAAAGCATATATATTGGATTTAAATATTACTGCATGAATATGCCTCAGATCGCTCTTGAGATTTCTTTTTTCATTTCTCCCTTTTTGCTCATTATTCCATAATCACTGGCTGTTATCGCATTTTATCCAACTTTTTCTCCCCCGTTTGGCCCCCTCTGCTATCTGCAAAAAGGTTGAAATGGAATTGTGACCGTGGTGGAGTCCGCAGACGGAGCCTCAGGAGAGATAAATCCGTCTGATGCAAACCAGGAGGAAGCCACTGACCCTAAATGCGAGCTGCTAACTCGGGAATTTTTGGGCTTTGAGATGTCCTGACAGCTTAAATCATCATAACTTTAAGGCCGGGGGGGAGAATAAGAGAAGACATGGTTGAGGTTTTCAGTCTATTTGTGTGGACACGAACCCCAGTGGCTTTCTTCCACATGACCACAGTTGGATGCCATGCCTTTTTCATGAGCCTACCCCCTCACAACCTCTTGATGAAAATTAATAACCCACATCTGGAGTCGGAGGCTCTGCTCTAATGTGCAAACAGATTGTCACCTCCTTTGAAACGGAGATTATTTCGCTTTGAGGGTGAAACGACCGCAGGACGTGAGTGCTCCTTTCCCTATGAAAATGATGCTTGAAAGGCGAGATATGAGCTAACTCGCCAGAGAGAACTGTGGAAGAGGACGCCTTGCCCGGAGCAAGCTGGACTCCTGCTGCGAGAGGCGTGCGGCGAGACCGGGTGAAATTGAAAGAAAGCCTCATGTCTTAAACATCTGACACTGGAATTAGCTTGCACATTTATGTGCATCCTCGTTGATAAAATGGCAAGCAAGCTAGGTGACATTTTGCATCCTCCAAGTAGAAGAAGTTTGATTATATTGACTCACTGCTAACAATTCGAGGTCACCATTGATTAGCACATGCAGGCTTTGCTCTCCACTTTTAATTTTTTTAACATGCCGACCGATCTATAGGAGGCCTGCTTTGTGCGGGTTTGACGGAACTGGGGCTCCCTGCGGAGCCAGCGTAGGTCAGACCAAAGCTCCCTTTAAAGGTCGAAGCATTGATGGGACTCAATAAGCTGGAAATGTCAAATAACAAGGCCGCATTGCGCACTCGACGACTACCTACAACAATAAAAATACAGTCAAACCGCGTTTTTCAACACTCTGGGTTTTTGTATGATTAGTTTTTCAACATGTTTGGAAAATTTGGCCTTTATTTTTGTACTTTGTCTCGGTTATTGTGTTTTCTCGGTTATTGTACAATATTGCGCATAGCAAACTGTCGCCACTTTGTGCTTTGAATTTTGTGGCTTCACTCTATCATGGTTTTTCAAAAATATATTACTAAATCATGCTGTTTCAGCCTTTTAGGGGGGGAAAAAAAGCATATTTAAGCAAATTGTATGTTTTTATTTTGGCATAAATTAAGAATTCAAAATTATTCAGAAGACTCATTGAAAGACTCTATGAAGATATATAGTATTCTATATGGGTCACTGGGTGTCAGTTAATGTTACTTCAATGTTCTGTGAGACACACAAGCACCAGACTTGATCGCTGGAACAACAGGCTTTTATTGCAGGCTTGAATTATCTCACAACACTCATAATAATCCCTAACGTGGTCCACTGTTGCCCAGTTGTCAATTTGTGAGATTGACAAAAGCGGGAAAAGTATGTGGGTAGAACAGAGCACCAGTGGCTCAGGTGTTGTGGAAGAGATAACAGGTGATTATGGATACTTCGACAACCCTCAAGCCGCCCGGGCCGGCACTCGGCTGAGGCTCTGCTTGCATCATCGATCGCCGCCACCGAGCCTCCTCGCGCTCATTAGCAGCATTACTCATGGGGCTCCTGCTTCAATTGGCCGGCAGAGTGAGTCGGTGGTTGGTTGTCTTTGAGGCCAAGTAGCGCACACGCGAGCCTGGCGGATTTGAGGGAAGCACGGTGGAGTACGGCCAGGAAAGTCAGTTTAATAGTCTTGTGGCGGGCTGGTGGAGTGTGGTGTTAATTAGAGGGTCAAACTCTGGACTCTTTGCCTGAGGACATCTTCTGCAATACAAATAACAACCCAGCAAATTTAGATAACTTATTCTACTCCAAATTTATTCTGATTTATTTACAGTAGAAGCTTGGCTAGGATCACATTCTAAATCCTCCTTTTCCCTCAAGTATTGTACCGCAATCCATTCTTTCATTTCTTCATGGCTTCATTTAGAGAGAAAAGAAGCATGGTGGTCAATGGTCAACGTTGTGTTTAGCGCGAAAATTGCTGCGGCTTACAGATGACTAATCACAGTAGAGGCTAATTACATTGACTGAAAAGCAAGGGTAATTTCATTGACCTGAAAATTGAAGGAGGAGGCTGTGTTGACAGTAAACGCTACAAACGCCAGACTAGCTTCTGTTTTGGTGTATTGGAGTCAAGCCTCAACAGCAGGGGTGTCCAAAATTGAGAGTGCCACTTGCTGAAAAATGAAAGGATGCAAGGGTCACTTTTGGTATTTTGCAAATGCTAAGAAGTTATATTCAGTATATTTCAAGAAAAAACTGCATCTCAGCTTTGTGATGTAGGTGAAAAAGCCTACATGCGCTTTTTTCCCCATTTTTGCTGTTTTTTTCCCAAATATTTCAACTTTCTTCTTAAATAATCTTTGCAATATAATATTTTGACTTTTTCCCCCCAACCTAATTTTTCAAATGTTACCACTTTATTTTATTTTGTTTCTCACACTATTCTGTGAGACTTTTTTCTTTAAAATTTCAACTGTATGCTACTAAAATGGAACATTTTTCCTCACAATATTGCAAGTTTATTCTCGTAAAATTGCGACTTTTTTTTTGTTTGTTTTTGTTTGAGTATTACTTTTTTTTCCTTTAATATGTGTTATAATGGTTTAATTTTATTTGAACATGCATACAAGTTACAGTGGAATACATCACATAATACAAGTCACAGTTCCACATGTCCAAAAGGAGGCAAAGCTTATTTCATCCACTGTTGCTGTACATTTATTCACTTCCTGTATTTCATAAGTCATCTTTTTCATGCATAGAAAGGTGATAAGGTAATGTAACATTATGGTAATATAATTGTCGAGCTTTTTCCACAATCATAATAAATAATAATAAAAAAAGAATAATCATATTTAGACTGTGTACTTGTAAATTTACAGCTGCTTTTTTTGAATTTTTCCAACTATTTCAACATTCTTGTAATTCTTCTTCTTGTAGTTATGATTTTATTCCCATATTTTGTCGTTATTCTCGTAACCCTAATCTTTTTCCATAAACTGATTTTCCCCAAATTACAGTTTTGTTGTTTTGTTTCTCATAATATTACGACTGTTTTCTTCAATAGTTCAACTTTATGTTAATAAAAAAAAATATTTTTCCTCATATTACAATTGTCATATAACTGACTTTGTTTTGGTAGATTGCAACTTTTTTCTAGTGATATTTGACTCCCTCACTTGTTTACTCCACTTATGAGAGAAGAGGTGGATAAACAGTCACTTTTAAAGTTCTTGGTTTTGATGTCGTCATGAAAGGGAGACAACCACGTCCTCAGGCTTCGCTACACATCTTAAGCATAGTGCTTTGCCGACTGTTTGTCAAATGTGGAAGCTGTAAAGCTACGCACACACAAAACCCAGTAGGGTTTATTAAAAACACTTTTAAACTGTCTAAAGAGTGGGACCAGTTCTTGAATGTGAAATGCTAAAGAAGTAAAAAATAAAATAAAAAAGCGGTTCAAAATGTTTTTTCAAGTGCGGCTGTGTCAGTCGTATGCATATATTCCAAGCACAGCAACAGCGAACGCACCCCAAACCTTGTTAGGTTGGATGAAGTGTCACAATGATGGTGCCTTTCGCCGATGCACGTGAGCGAAACGTTGGCAGGAAAGCATCTCAGGTTTGAGTGCGTGACGCCAACGCAGCGTTCACAATGCATGTTAAAAAGTCGCTTCCGTCTGATCCCCCGAGATGCGCCACGCTTCCTCAGAACCGGGACGGAAAATGTGTTGCTCCCGCTGCGTTCCTCCTCTACAAACATCTAACATTTCCACACTGCACTTTGTATTTTTTGTCAGAGACTACCTTTGACTTTCACAAGTACGTGTCTGAGGGCACCTGAAAGGGGTGACACGAGGAAGAAGGCAGCCTCCAAAAATAGCCCTGCTTATTTTTGTATCTTGTGCTCAGAGCTTCTGATTCGCTTGCCTTCATGTTTCCTTTCCCTCAGTGTCCCTTTAGCATGAAACAAGTTGTGGCCTTGCCTCAGCATGCAAAAATATCTGCATGTCAATCTTGACAAATGTTGCAGCATCACATTGGGAAGGATGAAGGCTTTGGTCTGCGTCACCCCCCCCGCTCCCTTGTAGAGATGGAACTGTTAAAATCAGATGAAGAGTGGTTGCTTTGAATTTGCAAGGAATGTCTGGCTTAGACGCAAGGTAGGTTCTTCTTCCAAAATAGACTTCCGTTCATTGCAGGCACCCAAACCCTGTACACTCTGTCCTGATGTCGTAAATTGCTCTTAAAGGGGAGAAATGCCGACCAACGTTGGCCGCATGCTTGGTCTAGGCCAGGTGTCAGCAGTCTTTAGCATCAAAGGGTCATTTGGGCCCAACAGAACCCAACACAATCACGATTCAACATTAAGGGACTATTTGGGTACATCAGAGCAAGATTGGTTTGAGTGTTGAAATTTTCACATACAGGAAGCCCCAAGTGATTTCTTTTCAGTCCTCTAGCAATTACAATTTTCACTGTCGAATTTCAAAGGATTACAAGTCTGTCAGGGCGAGAACTCCACCGATCCCGAAGATGTAACTGAGCGCATTTTTTGAGGTTGCGAAAGTCAGTTTATATCCGTGTTTCTACTCGGCGCGCCAACAATTGCAACTTTTAATAAATTCAAACTTACTGCTAAACTGGCTTGCCTGTGTTGGTTCTGTCAACGAAGAATTTGAAGGTCACCTTAAGTTTAGGTTCAGGTCGTGGTTAAGTTTGGATAAGCATTAGGGTTTATTGCCTCCCCCAGGCCTCCTTTCAGTCTTCCTGCCTGCTGTTGAACTTTCTGACCTTCTCTGCGCTCATTTTCACTTTTTTTTTTTACTGCTCTCCGTGAAAACTTGATTATAAAGAGGCGGACCCATAGATGCAAGCCAATCCCAGGCCAAACGCTTATGCATGATAATCCAAAATGGAATCCCTCCGCAGGGCACGATGCTAAGAATAGACGTAGTTCAACTTGTGAAATGTATACTTTGGGATTTTTAATGATGGGAGAAAGAGTAGGTGGAGTTTTTGGGATTCCAATGTGGTAGCTAATTTTTTTTCTTCATGTAAGACACATATTGAAGTATTTCTGTGGGAGGTTATCTTTAGCTGGTTGCAGTAATAAGCACGCTGTTAAGGTTAGAGGGAAAATAAAACTTACCGCTCTTGGGAATGAAAGGCGAGTTTCCAGAGAACTGTCCTTACCTACCACCTTTCCACCGGATATCATCTAATTTCCTCCTTTTGCTCTGCTGGTAATTACTACTCACGCCAGGGTGCATCTTCAGTGTGAATATAGGTTGTCTTACATTTACGACTTATTTTGTCTTGACTCGGGCGCGATGTCATACGATATATGATTAAATCTTTCCCTTATTCGATCAACATGAAGAAAAGAAACCATCTTCTGTTCCATTCTGGTAGTTGAAGGCTCACATGGACTCCCAGCTTGACTGTCGAATCACATGTTTCACGTCCTGAAGAACTGCGGTTGTGAATAAAGAAAACATCTGAGAAGATTTAAAGTACCAAATGAGTGATCTTTCGTGCTGTGATGAGGGGAAAAAAACACATCTCCTCGGGTCCTCTCATATCAGAGCGCCGGAAATAGCATCCAACAGCATGCACGGTTCAAGCGGACAGATTTAGACATCAGGCAAGGCGACGACGCGGGATGCAATGCAGGATGTCCCTGTTTCCTGACAGAACTGAATGAATAAAGTATCAAGAAGGCTACCTTTCCTACTCTAGGTTCAGTCAGTCTGTGACAGCATCCCTTCCATGGCGTGTTGTCACCCAGGCGTCCTACACGCTGGTCATTTTAGCAGCTCTCCACCTCAAGTTCCATGTCACACTGCCTGCTTATTATGCAAAGCACACAGGTCTGGTTGTAAAAGTGAAGCTTGTCACAAAGAAGGCGGACGTTCTCCCTCCACAATGCGTGAGTGCTTCTCTTTATGTATTTCGGGTCCGAGCACCAAGCGATAGCTGTGTGAAACTGCCATGTTTATTAGAGCCTTAGCACCAAGTGGTGTGAAGGCCCTATTCAACCTGCTATGTTTTCTTAATACTATTCTGACACTTTCTTAGCATTTTTGAGAGCCTTAAAATGCATGAAAACTCACTTGTCAGGCTTTTATATTTTAGGGGTCGTGAACATGAAATGTTCACTCAGTAGTGCCCTTTGAATTTTGAAAAAATTAGCCCCTGCCACCAGACTCACGGATCTTCACAAAATTTGGTGGAAATGTCTATCATGACAGAATGCACCATGGCTTGAGAAGCTATGTTTGGAAACAAACAGTAAGCCACCCATTTTATTTTTTGGCGGCCATTGTCGCCGAAAACCAGGGGCCATACTTTGACTAACTCCACCAAGGGACTGTGACCAAGTGAGTCCAAGTCATAATCACGGATACTAGACAGATGGGTGATGATATATTGTGAATCAATTTAGCCTACACCATAGGATGTGGGCGGGGCATGGTGTGACGATTCTCCACAGAGATGTATGAAGATGACACCCTGAAGAGATCGATGTGTAATTTTCTCAATTAGTCACAGTGCCACCTATTGGCAACAGGAAGTGTCCCAAATGACACGCCTTATATGTAAGCCCCGTTCCCTGAGGTAATTTATTGACTCACTTATTTACAAGGCACATTAAAAAAGAGCGTGACGTCCCGCATGCCCGCCAACATGCGAGAACTCCGAGTTGCGAGGGCAGTGTTCAAAGCTGCTCGCAACTTTCATTTTTATTTTGCATCTGCCCTTTCTTGCTCCATGTTCGACTGCAATGGTAGCAATTTCCTGGATATTTGATGTCTCCCTCCGCTCCCTCACCGCTTTTATCATACCCCCTCCTTCTCATTGTGCGCTGTCACGGGACGTTGGCAGGTAGCGGGCCCGCTTGATTGGTGTCTCACATCATTAAGGATGGACCGCAGCACTCATGTCTGCATGTCTGACATTTTATAGCTACACAACGCCAGCCTTGTCGCGCTGATGGCGTCCCTTGGGTTGAGGCGAGCAAGGAAATACCCACATGATGAGTTTTCATTCAAAGAGCACTTTGACGTTGGCAGCCACATGTGGGAATTGTAAATGTTTTTGTGATTTATTGTCCATGTAAATACCTCTGAAACTGATTTCCTCACAGATTAACACCATAATCCTCATCTTTTACTTGTGGTTGCTTTTCATTGCTATCACAGTTGCTATTTTAAAACAATTTTAGTCGAGTCGAGCGATTTTTGCTCAAGAATATACTACAGTAATCCCTCGTTTATCACGGTTAATTGATTCCTGACCCGACAGTGATTTTCGCAAAGTAGGATTCCTTATTTATAAATGGAATATTGTCTTAGAGCATTAAAAACTCATTTACGACTTCCTAAATATGGTTAACATTATTAGAGCCCTCAAGAGATGAACTAACACCCCTATGTTCACCTTTACACTTGTATTACCCAATATAGTAGACATAATACGAGTAAATAAGCCATTTATTTATTTAAATATTTATTATTTACATAAATAACACTGTTGCGGTGCGAGAGGAACTGAGTGAGGGGCGGACAGGAAGTGACGTTGGGGGTTCAGTGTTGAGTTTCAGCTTGTCGTGGGTTACGGCTGCAACAGTGACTCGTGTTTTTATTAGGGATTTTTGTGCCTGTTATGAGATAATTGAGGCCTGCTATAAAAGCCTGTTGTTCGGGAAATCGAGTCTGGTGTGTGTGTTTCGCAGAACATTACAGTAACATTACTGACAGCTAGTGACCAGTGGATAATACTACATATCATTCACAGCATCTTTGAATGCATCTTCTGAATGCCTTATATTTGTATTTTTGTTCATTTTTTCGCCATTTTAATTCTTTAATGCTTAATTTAGGCAAAATATACATAACTTGGGAGGCAGGATCATCCCTAACTTCCTCTGCTTTTTCAGGATGAACCAAAAAAGGCACCACAGTCGTCCCTTGCTACATCACAGTTGAAACATTGCTTCCTCACTCTCTCACAATTTTTTGAAAATTGATTAATAAATGGCCACTGTTTTGTGGTTGACTGTGAACACTTATTAGTCAAAAATATTGAAAGACATGTTATATGTAGTATTCTGGTCACTAGGCGTCAGTAATGTTACTTTGATAAGACATTAGATTAGATTACCTTCACAACATGACATAATGAAAAAAAGTTCTCCTCCCTTTTTGTGTGGAAGTGGTAAGTTTTTTTCTTCTTACTTTGTCCTTCGCCACCCCATTTGAAACCCTTTAAGTTTAGAATAAATAAATTGGAGACTAACTAGGTAGCTCAATAGTACGTTGTGTTTAAAGCGGCAGCCATCTCTTGTGTGAGCATTGTGGTAAACCAAAGAATAATTGGAGTGTAAAGATGAATATCGGGGTGTTATTTCATGTCTGCAGTGCTCTAATGATAAAATTAGATTTTTTTTTTTTAAGTCATAAACAGGTTTTCTATGCTCTAACTACAAAAAATTCAAATTATTAATATTGAATCCTACTTCGTGGAAATTCACTTTTCATGGTTGGGTCTGGAACTTAGTTTCACATTTGAACTTTTGAATAAAATGGTTCAATGTTTTGTACTTTTTTTGTACAACTTGCTGCTGTCTACCAAGGAGCTGAATGGCAAAAATCACAGCAGATGTGTGATCCATGAATTGTCAACTCTTAGCTTTGATTCATCACTTCTTTATCATAATAACTGGTTTCTATTCCATGGTAATGGCGTGACTGCACAAAATGGTCGTGGTCAGGGCGTCAGACTTTTTCGATTAGTCATAGTTCATTTTTAAGGCCTGTGAAATGCCACCGCAGCCCCAAATACGTGTCTGAATACTAATGTCTGTCGTAATATTTGCCGTCAGTCTCTATTAAAGTTATCCAGGCAATTTTGAGAGAGGAAGGATGATTAATGGACCTCATCAATGGTGAGAGCGGCGCCGAAACGGTTGTTGGCTTTAGAAAGAGCAATTTGGCTAATTATTACCACGGAGGGGTGCAAAATTAAATTGAAAGCATTTTCAAAAGCAACACACTTGCCTAGTGGAGCATGTTGTGTCAGTGTGTACACATTTGCTTTTCAATGGGTGAAACATTTAATTAAACGTGCTAAAGCCGGTCAATGTGAGATTTGTCCTACTTTATTTAGAAAGCGTCCATAAAGTAAAGCTACATAAAAACAAGAACATGCATTCACTGCAGCCGCATTCTTATTTTGTGGATGGAATATGTGTGTTGACTGCTTCAATATTTATGAGCGTGCCTTGTTTTCAGAGCATATGTTGCTCCACCGGGGTGCCTCATCCCGTATGCTCCGGAACGGAGGAGCACCGACAGTTTAACGTTGTCGGGATCGTGTGGGTGATTGAACAACATTCTATCACCCACGCATCAAAGCAGCCATGACCCTCGCATTGTTGGAATAATTGATGTTTGAAGTGTATGTATTATGCCATGGCCTGATTATTATTTCTTATTACTGCCGTGTAGGAGTACTAACAGCTTGTAATTGTTCACCATGGAGATAATATTCTGTTATCATGCTAGTTTTTTGCAGTGAGGTACAGTCAAAGCCAGCAATGTCTTCTCTGCTGGCCTAAACACTATCAGAAGCACTGACCTACATTTACAATTTAAATTTGTAGTATTTGCTCCATGAAATTATTTCCAACAGTCTATTTTCATTTAGTAGCGTGTCTCTTGGCTGCACTGCTTCCAGTACGTGTATGTGTATGGATTTTTTCCCAATCAGATTTCAGCTTCTGGATGTTGCCATGTCGACCTAATGTTAATAATGCTGGCCCATGCCAGTATGGGGCTGTTTCTTTAAACAATCAGATTTCAGAGTAGCCTCACAGTGCCAGCTAGCAGGCCAACAGTAACGTCAGCATTTGCCCGTTGTTAGAATGGAATATTTTCCTTCTGCTTGCATGTTGAAGGCTTGTTGATAGCAGCAACATAATGCACAATCACGAAGCCATCTTGGCAGATACACTGTTCGCATAGCTATCTTGCACACGCACACAATTTCAGTTTAAACTAGTTTAAACTAACTAACCAACAAACAACTAAAAAGGGAAGATTACACTCATTGTAGCGCCTCTCTGGCAGAAGACAAATGCGGAACAGGGTTCTTTTTTTTAGGAATCGATTGCACTCTGCTAAACCTAACAAGTTAGCCTCCAATTTATTTACTGTATTATAAACTTAAGGAAGGGTTTAAAACAGAGTGGGCGGGGGGGAAGGACAAAGAACTTACCACTTCCACACGGAATGGGAGGAGAACTTATTTTCACGTCAGACATGCCATGGCTGACTCCATACAGTGTGACAGTAATCTAATGTCTCAGTAATGGAACATTACTGACACCTAGTGGCCAGAATACTACATACAACTTGGTCTTTCAATATTTTTGGACTAATAATCCGCTTTGGTCCATGAAACAGCGATCATTTATTAATTAATTAATTTTTGAAAAACTGCGATAAAGCGAGAGAGCTATAATCAACCCGTGATATTGCGAGGGACGACTGCGTAATAAGTCAGCCTGGGAAAGGGTTTGTTTGCCACTGGTTTGTTGCTTTAACAATAATAGTAATAATAATAATGGTATTCTGTAATGCCAAGCATTGTTATATTGAGTTTTTGTATGTCATTGATGGGTTGTATAATTGTGATGTGATAGTGGTGGTATTAAGAGTGTCCCCACTGAAGGCCCGGGTATGAAATGCACCGCCCTCCACTGAATGGAAATATAGTTGGTATGTCACCACTCAGCTGATACCTTCCACATGCCGTTGACCTTTATGTTCACAGAGCGCCTAAGATCAAAGTACCAATGTACAAGCTCTTGATGAGGCACATTTTTCTGGTCCTTTTCCTTCATTCAGTGAATAATGCATGAATCTTAATGACAGAATTATGGCGGTAATGGCTCTTTATATGACCATTGTGTACATCTTGGTGCCAATCCAATTGAGGATTGATAGCCCTTAGCTACTATTAAGTGCCATTGTTTGTTTTTTGCCGCTGGTTGTTGTTTATTGGGGGTATTTCAGCAGTTATATTTTACTGGGACGCTTGTCTGTTTGCCAGTTTAATGCAAAGAGCCGTCGCATCCATCAGTCATGTGGAAAAGCCTTGAGCAAACACATAACGTCAGAGGAGTTCCAAGTTCTTTGTGGACTCTGACTGGCAAGGTCTACCTCTGATGCTGAAATAACAGAATTACCAACATGATGTGGGTGGAAAATAAGGAGACAATGGGTTCTGCCATTATTGCCATGGCAACATAAGCTAGGCGCTGGTTTGATATTGCACTCTGTGCGCCGGGTTGCTCTTGTTAAGAGGAGAGCGTCTCAGGCCTATTGTGTTCCCTGCAAAATGGGAAAAGTGGGCAATAAGCTTTGGCTGTGTGTGTGTGTGTGTGTGTGTGTGTGTGTGTGCGCAAGCCTCCAGGAGTTATCGTCTGGAAGATGAGATGTGGCAAGGCTCTCCAAGTAAACTGGATTCAAACACTGAAACAACGGCTTTGGGGTCTTTTAAAAGGGTTGGGGCTGGATTTCTGCTCCTGATATGTTATCTGAGCTTTGAGAAAATTCACCTGGAGAACGGTTGTTTTTGAAGTACCCACGGAGCGAGGCAATCCACAAGGATGACAGCGACGATCAAGTGCAAAGAAAGCCGGATTTCGGTAGATTTTCCAGGTATTGCTGGAAGAACAATCAAAATTCAAGAGCCAGAGCAGCAAAATACCTTTTATGTCACCAAGAACAGCGAAACTGCAAGTTTAGAGAAGAAAGAGTACCTTTTAGGCAAACAATTAATGTGCAGTAATCCCTCCTCTATTGCGGTTAATTGGTTCCAGACCCGACTGTGTTAAGTGAATTTACGCAAAGTAGAATTCCTTCTTTAGAAATTTTATATTTTTTTATTTATAACATAGAAAACCTGTTTACGACCATCTAAACACATTTTTTAACATTATTAAAGCCCTCTAAACACGAACTAACACCAATATAGTCACCCTTACGCTCCTATTTTTAGGGGTGTCGCAAGATCTCGTGACAGGATTTCTCGTTCAGAAAAAAATGTCCCAAAGGCACTAGGCCTGGGATGATAAGTAATTATTCACACAATAAATAAAAATCAACTCGATAATTTTGCTGGCCTCAATATATTGCCTCGTACATGGGTGTCTGTTTTCCTTGTCTCCTGCCTCCAAACAGGTAGGAAGAGGGTTGACTTCACATTGGTTTTGTGTGTCTCACCCATTACTGACACCTAGTGACCAATGTAGAATACTACATGCCATTCACAGTATCTTCGAATGCGTCTTCTGATTGCCTTTATACACTGTGTATTTTTGTTCATTTAGCCATTTTTATGCTTGAAAGTGCTGAATATAGGCAAAAAATGTGTAAAATTTGCTTAAATATGGATATTTTCTGACTAATAATAGGCTGTAATCAACCTCTAAAGAGCATGATTTATTTTTGATAAACTGTGATCAAGTGAAGCCGTGAAATTTGAACCGTGACATGGAAAGCGACGACTGCACATTGTGTACTACATTTACAGTATTTATACAGTAAGTATACGGCAGTGTGACAGCAGTACATGATGTATTTGTGCCAGTTAAAATCCCAGGGAGGAACCTCATTCCTAAATCAGGGCTTTAAATGACTTCCAATTAGGATCCAATTAAGCTGTTTTAACTTTGCTCCAAATAAAGCGTGACAAACGCGTACTTAAGTTAGCGAAAGCCAAATGATTACTGCATGAAAATGAGAGCTGACATTGTGAGTCATGCAAATGAGCAATGCGATGCAAATCCCTAAATATTGTACCATTCCTATTTCAAAATGGAAAAAACACATCAGATTTCGGTATCCTTTGTTACAGGGTGTATGCGTTGTAAGAATCTATCATTTGTAGATTGTCTTTGATGATTGCACCAGCGTTGGACAATGATTTAATTTAAATTGCACAAAGCACTCTCTTCTGCTTTGAGTTCCATTGATGTTGCTCGAAACGGCGCCTGGCCATGTCGCCACGGGAGATATTCATCGAGTAGCTGCGGGAGGCTGTGTGGCCACATCGATTGAGCGCCGCGTGGCAGAATCCCTCACTCATACCAATGATGCTTGAACCGCTGCACAAAGTGAGGAGGAGGGAGGTAGGTTCTTGATTGAACTGACTCACAGATGACCCGAAACGACTCTTAAAAAGAGGATGAAAGCGGGAAACAAGACTTTTGCCACCAGGGACGTTTAGATTGGTGGGGAGGGGGACACAAATCATTCCCGCCGACAGCTTGTATCATAAATAATATCCAATTACGTGTGCTCAGTGCCATAACACATTTGTAATGAGTGCTATATCAATCAGTGGAGTGAATCACTGCCTTCAATAAAATAGAGCTCAAAAGGCTTGTTTTGTCACTACTGAGAATGCGAAAACAGCACATACAGCCAGTAGAATGGTGGCCATATTGGTTGAGGTGTAAATTCAAACCACAATTTGGACAGCAGAACTCGGCATGACCTGCAATTTTAGGTTTTATCCTCTGTAGACCATAAATGCTTTGAGCAGACCTGCCAACCTCGTGTGCATTTAACGACAGAACAAAACAAGCAGCATTTTGATGAAGCCGAAGGAAGGAAGGAAGGAAGTAAGTAAGGAAGGTGTCTTTTCATTTAAAGTTGTGCGCATCCACTGAAACACATTTCTCGCCATCAGAAAGTGTCGGCAGCACAATGGCATGCACCCAAAGGGCCCCATTTAACAGCAGTCTCTGACAGTGCTGTTATCACTGAAATGGCATTTTTCTTGGCAGGAATGTTCTCAAAAAGCACACGTTTGATTTGGCGCGTCAGAACAATTTTGGTGTTAAACCTCACAGTCTCACTTTTCAGGAATGCTGTTTTTGTGTGTGTGTGTTTTTTAATATACTGTAGTTTCTGCTTGATTCCAAATCAGATACAGCAGTGGTTCCCAATTGTTTTCTGCCATGCCCCTCCTACGGGACAGAAATGTTTCCGTGCCCCATATGGATCATCTGTTTAAGTGTGATACACATTTAAATGTCTCATTTACGATTTTCATAGTCGAATCTGATTTGTTAGATTTTGTCCATCTGCAGACTAACTGTAGAATGTTGTTTTTGCTGTTTAGTCATGTTTTGGTGAAAGTCATGATGTTGCAGTCCAAAAAACTCTTACTGTGGGTGACGTGGAGTCGTAACTTGTCAATTTTATTCACCAGAGACCACGCATTTAGGAGGAAAATGCTCGGTAAGGAGAGTCTGTGTGGTGTTAGCTTGAGCTTAGCTTGTATTCCTCTGCACCTTCCTCGCCTTTGTTTACGTTGTCCACGCCGCCAGCGAGCACCTCCGCCTGGCTGGTTGGTGTGTGTAGGCTTTGGTACTCTGGAGGTCTCAGGGATGAGTCGAAGATCGGTGGTAAAATCCAGTGTCCAAAGCTCTTGACGCGTATAAGTTGTTAAACCAAAGCTGCTCTGTCCAGACAGACCCCATTTTAGTAAAATAACCACAAAACTGCAAATCTGAAAGGGACCCTGGGCTTCGGTGTGTGCACGTTTCTCCGTCATGGGTAAGTAACACACACGTCATTTTCAATTCTTCATTGACACAAATGAGACTGATATTGTATCGAAATAGGCTATTTATAACAAAAACGTAGACATTGTATGTAAAACTGTATGCTCATCAGCAGCCGTGGGCACCCCCGTGTAGTCAGAATGGTACAATGGTAGTCACGTGACATTTTCATATCATTTTAAGGAGAGATTGATAGTCGAATTAGACTCGTCCAAACTGAACCGTCGAATAGTCGCCTATTCCAAGACACCCCTCGTCTAATGAGTTGTGGGGGCAGCAGCCTTCTCTCACTCGTCAACAAGACCCCAAGATACTTAAACTCCTCCACCTGGGGCAAGACCCAACCCGAAGGGTGCAATCCAACCTTTTCCGACTGAGGCCTAAGATTTGGAGGTGCTGACTCTCAATTCCAGAAGCTTCACACTGCAAACCGCCCCGGTAAGCGCTGAAGGTCACAGCCTGATGAGGCCATCAGGACCACATCACCTGCAAATAGAGACGGAATGCTCAGGCACCCAAACTGGCTAGCCAACACTGAAAGTCCTCCCTGTTCCTCACCCCCACCTCAGAGGAGCGTGCCCCACTACTTGAGAAGCACTGATATACTGTACAGTATTTATGCATGGACTGATCCCTCCCACCACTCCAGCCCACACCTTCATTGGTATTCATGAAGTCCTCTTGTTTGTATGGCCGTCATCTTTTTATACTATCAGGCTCCTGTGGCGTCCTCATGATAAAACAATGTGGACTTTACATACCATGTTTGCTTTTGAAGACAGTGGTGGGTTTCCTTTTGTGATGCTCGATATTCCATGTCTCTTTATAGCTTTGCCACGAACAAACGAAGGTTGTTTTAAGTAAATACTACTTTTTGCATGTGGGTGTGAAGGGGTGGTTTTGCAACAGCTGCTGCGGGCAGAAGTACAGTCCTCCAGAACGTCAACAATCTTTTCAACACTTTGTCTAGTCTGTCCACTTGTTGGTACAATTTTGCGCAGAATGTGCTTGCATTTTTTTTTGGTGGCGGGATCGAAGCAGATAGCGTTGCATTTGAAAGTCCGCCACTGCAAATGAATTTGAGCGGGGTATCAGGAACAGCGAGTTCCATGAAACGGAACACTTTAATTAACGTGCTCTAGGATGTTTTGTAGCAGCAATTACACTGCTTTGTTGCATCCACGCCACATATTTTGGGGACAGGCTGTGCTTTGTGTGCTCGATCCTGTTTACACGTGGCGTTCCCAGTTCGCCAGTTGAGCAGCAAGATGAATAGTCCCCCCAAAAAAATCCTTTCGTCCTATCTTTTCCATGTTAGGACTGAAGGCTGAAGAACTTTACTCTAAAATTTGGGTATCTTTAGCATTTGGTGGTCGGTGAGCTGAGGCACATTTGTGTGGTAAACCATTTAACCTTGTGCCACTTCTCATTAAGCCCATGTCGAGATGATACCTTGGTAATTACAACCCTCAGCAAGGTTCCAAAAGTGAAACAATGTTAGGGCTGGACGTGTAGTAATATCCTTGACAGGAGAGAGCTTCAGGCTAACACTATTAGAAGGTTTGGCAGAGCAGTAAATTGGCCTTGTGATAAATGGCCGCATATATAGTCCTTTTAAAATGTTACAGCTCTCTTCTTTTTACTGTACACAATAAAGTGTCCCCAAGGTAAAGTGTCCCTTTTTCTAACTTTGCTAACACTTAGGCCTGGGGAAAGTTCTACCCTAGTTGGTGGCCACCTGAGCATTTATGGAAATGAATTTGGGCCAAGAAGTGCCACTGGCTGGGCAGTTTGGGCCGCAAGTGAGGCCGCTTTGTCTTCCTTTATGGGATGAGCATGTTTAATGTGGTTATCTACAGCCACAGTCATATTAGCAACAAGTGTAGCATGGCTTTACAGCAGAGGGTTGGTGCATAGAGTATTATGCAGTTGTTTTCGCAACTATTTTGCTGAAATATTGTTCACAAATCTGTCTAAATCTGTACCTTGGGCTGGCCACAGTAAAAGGCCGCTGCAAAATACTGTATGCAGTTTAACTGTATTGGTGGGGGACACAGGGGGGTCTGAAAACAAGTCACTATCCAGTGTGACCGCCATTTGCCACAAATGCCGTATACGCCAGGGGTGTCCAAATTTTTTCCACCGAGGGCCACATACTGAAAATGTTTTTATTTATTTTTTGTTAGTTTTATTTTATTATTAGCATGAACTTCGGTCTGCTAATTTTTTTTTGCTACTATATGCTACTAAAATGACTCATAATATTCCGAGTTTATTCTTACAAAAGTGTGACTTGTTTTCTTGTTAGAATATGACGTCTTTTGTTCATATTTGGACTTTAGTAAAATTACAACTGTTTTTTCCCATTTCGGCTTTTTTTTTGGTTATATTTTCCAACTGTTTCAACTTTCTTGAATATTTCAACTTGATGCTACTAAATTTTTTCTCGTAATATGACAACGCTATTCTCGTAAAATGACGTCTTTTTCTTGTTAGATTACAACTTGTTTTCCCTTAAAATTTTGAATTCATTCTTGTAAAATTACTGCAGATTTTTGTAATTTTTATTTATTCCTTTTTTTTTTTTTAGTTAAATTGTATTTTTAGAAAACCCACACTTTGGACATCCCTGGTCTCCTGACTGTGTGGCCAACATGCTAACCACTGGGCCACTGTGCGTATGCCACACCTGCGAGATCTTAATATTTTGTGTACAAAGAAAAGGTTTTACATCAAAATTGTACGTCTAATAACCCCTTGATCCAGATCCTCACCAAAAATGAATGGGGTCTTGTTTGGCACCACCCCTCTCCAAAGTTTAATGGAAAAAAGTATGTGGCACCCAGACTGAGGTGGCGACGACAACACTGATTCCACTGAAAGTGAGCGGCTAAACGCTTAACAGCATTCAACATACGCCGCTTCCTGTCTGACAGCGCTTTGTTGTTGTTTTGGTCTTTTCTAATTAAGTTCCGTGAGGATCCTGTTTGGCCATCGTAACATGCTTTGACTTGTTTGCGGGAACAGCAATTAACCTTTGCTGCCATAGGAGGTCAAAGACAAGGCAGGAAAAAGGCAACACACGTATGCGATAGCCCAGCCCTTGCACTGTAATTCAGTTGGTCAGTTTTATGAACAAGCATTGAGGATCAGCATCTTGTGCCATCTTGCTGGGTAGTTAGATGAAGGGAATAAATAGTGCATTCAACCTAAAGAGAATTGTCACATGTGATACATCTCTCTTGCTGCAGGCTGCACTTTGATGCAAGTACATGTTCAACAGGAACGACTGCAGAATGGATTTATTGTCACTCGCTTGACAATTATCATACTTATATTGTTGGAGGACACATAAAACTGTCCTGTAAAATGTATTCTCCGCTCCTCAGCTCTGGGTTGCCAGTGGCAACCATCATCATGTCAAAACATCCACCGTTGAGATGCTTGTGTGTTCTTGTGTATTATTTAGCTGCAGCCAGATTGGATTTATTACATGTGGATTTCATCCTTGGCACGCAATCCCGCCCATGAATTTCTGCATTGGTGAAACAAATCCTGTGGTTGCAATAAATCACAGGAAAAGATGTTATTTCAAAAAGCAGCAACGAGAGAATTTCTAGGCGGCTTCCAGCGCCGCTAATTGCCACTCGGGTTTCCGGGCCGGTCACCCTGAGTTACCTCGGCGTGCGGAGCATCCTCCCAATTACAAGTCAGCACGCCATAAAAAGTGATCTAGAAGCTATTATTTGACGGTGAAATGACATAATTTTGTATTAAAATGTGCCTTTGATTGTATGTGTTTTTTAATGGCGCTTTGCTTTGCTTTGGAAAAGATCATGGCGTTGCTAAAATAGGCTTTTTTGTTTTGTCGAGCACGGGGAAACACTGTCTGAATGTTAATGTTGGGAGCATGGGTAAATTAGCTTGCATACAGAAACTAAAGGAAACCGTATCATCATAGCTTCTTTTTCAGAGCTGCCGCCTCCATTCAAACTTTTTCCGTCTGCTTTCAATTAACTCCAGTCGTCCACCCTCCTGTGAGCTCCCTCGCTGATAGATGGCCATTAGGGACCCAGTCTCCTTCCAGGTCTGTCATTTCGGGGCTGCCGGGCGTGGGCCAAACACTGCGGTTCTGATATCTCCCTCTCCAATGAAAAGAGGCCAAACGTCCTTGGCAGCCACAAGCAGCAGGCATCTGGAGGAAACATCTATGTGCGCAGATTTCAGATCGCATGCCAGTGAAATATGAATTAGTATATAAGTAGCGCTGCTTGGCAAGGGCTCCATCGACCTTGGCACAGAATGACTCTATGGCCCGCTACGAGGCTGCTGCAGCATGCAGAAACCGAAGGCGGTTGCTTATTCGGAAGACTCCAAAGCCACAAAGTGATACGGTCTACTTTGGTTTGCTATTGGTGGATCTTGGACTTGCGTAGACAAAAATCCTCAACTGTGGCATGAACCTGACTCATGATGTTGAAGGTGGACAATGCAGCACACGCTGGGACAAAGCGAGGCCCGTCAGCCAGCATCAGAGCAAACCTCTGGCGGTAGTGATTGATTGGGAGGTCTATCTCATCTAAGACCTCAGAGTGTTTTCTCCTCATGGAGCCATCAGGAATCCCTTTCCAATTGTTTTTCTCTGCGCCAGCAGATCAAGACAGACAGAGGGAAGAGGTGGGGGCTTCTTTGCAGTCACGTTTTAATAAGACAGATGAGATAGAAAGCGATGCGGAGGAAGGCTTTGAGGGGAAGACAAATAATCAGAGACCAGACTGAGTCTGGGCCATATTGCGACGGAATCAATTGACTATTAGCGCCTGGAGCCGGCCCCATGAAAATGCATCTATCTTCAGCTAAGCGATACAGAGGTCAGAGATGTGCACTGGCGTCAGATGTGCGGCGATATCGTCCTGTCCTGTCTCCTCGGGCACGATGAAGCTTTTGTTCTTAATGGCGCAATACGTCAAGGCGGACATAACTGTCAGCCGCCCACCACGGCTGCAACTGGTGATGTTTCATGGCTATTGCATCATGAAGGGAGGGGAGGAGGGGGGGAATAAAATCACACAGGCGATCTGTTTGTGTATCTGAAATGGCCACTAAATCAACTATGCACCGGCAGCACAATGTCTCATCTATATCATATCTATCTATCCATCTATCAGTTGTGCAGTCAATATTTTTGCTAGCTAGTTGCTATACAAATTTATCTTTCTATTTTATTTTTGAAGGAAGCTATCAACTACCTCAGCGTAAGCTGCAGAGTGCAGTAAAAGCTCAGTTTAAAACCTCTATTCAATTAACTGCTGAGTCTCCTATAGTTGCTGGGTGCCTGGTCTACAAAAGCAAATAACCACCAGGGTATCTAAGGAGCGCTGGCTCCACAACATTGGCAGCCTCCTGATGTCGTTTTTTTAATTAACTCCACAAGGTGACGAGCTGTATTTGAAGTATAAGGAGTGTTCAGCATCCAGCAGCTTTATCTACCTCTACATGCGCTTTAAAGTGTTGCTACTCGGCTGATGGTGTGTAATTCACGCACGCTACACTTAACACACTGTTGTTTGCAGTGTTGTTGTTTGCATCAATGGTATTCGTTAGTGATGGGAAGCTCGATTCCTTTTACTGACTTGAGGAGTCAGTCACTGATGTGAATCATGTACTCAAGTCACTTGTCACAAAGTGCATGCGCAGAAACTCGCCTGCGTAAAAAGCCCCCCCACCAGTGAATCGGGTACTTCCCCAGTTATACATTATTTATTTGACCTTATTTGATGTTTTGTTGTTGTGCAAGTTTGGAGCGGTGAATTGGGTACTTGCTTCACTAGAATCGACCATCACAGAGCGCATGTGCAGAAACTTTCGCAACAAATTGCGCTTGTGAATCACTGAAATTTGAGTCTTTGTTGAGCACCCGTGAGTCACTCGCATATTAACTGGTGTAGTTTTTCAATATAGCTAGCAGAAGCAGGCGTGGGTAAGTGAACACATTAACAGAGACCAGTAACGGTGAGTCACGATTCTGTAAAAAGTTTTGAATGACTTGTTTGTGACTCGCACATCTGTAGTATTAATGCTGGCTAAGCAGTTTGCTCCTTAACCACGATTCTAACATTGGTTCTGTTGTCGCTGTGTTGTGCAATATACTTGTTGTTGCACTTTCCCATGCACTCCCTCCAATTATGGCCTGCTTCCACATGTGGTGGTCCGGCTTGGTTGACCCAACCCCTCTGATTAGACGGAGCCTCCAGTTTTTCTGACTGGGCCCCCCTGCCCCATTTTCCTGTGTAGATGCTTCAGTTTATCTGTAAGAATTGGAAGCATTTGTCAACAAGACACAGCCCCAACAGAGCTGGAAGATAAAGCGTCCGCCTGGGCAGCACAAGGCGCAAATGGAGGAATGGAAGCATCCTGTTTGGATCTCCCCACTGTTCAGATAAGGAGTGGGGTTTGTGTGGATTCGCGGTCAGGGAGTGAGGTGAATTCAAAAGTTAGGGTGTCTGACGGCGTTTTGTAATGAAAGGTTTAAAGCGGGGGTCTCCAAAGTGCAGCCCATGGCTGTTAATTTAATTAGAAAACTGGAAAAAAAAAAAAACAGCAAAAATGTAAAAATCAGCAGTGATTTTACAAGAATTAACCAAAAATATTAACAAAAAAAAGATCTAATGAGAAAAAGATGGAATTTTATGAGAATAGCAACATATTATGAGGAAAAATAATGTTGCATAAAGTTGAAATATTAAAGAAAAAAGACGTTATTGCCCAAGGTTTAAGGCTACGAGTGAATGGAATTTTTGGACTACAACATCCAAGAATTCGATTAGAAGTACATGAGTGACGCTGATAAGATCTATGAATTAAAAAGCATTCATCTATTGTTATGGTATTTAATCAATGACTCCACTATTCTACATGTGTCGGTCGTTCATAATGAACACACGTGCCTTTAATTCCCTACAGTTCCTATCAAGCATCCTATCAACCTTTCACTCGTGTGCTTTTCTTTCCAAAAAAAAAAAAGTGTACACTTGAAAGATGTGTACATTTGGCAGCTGTTAACAAGAACAAAAACAACCGCTGGGTGAGATTAGAGGGACCTCATTATTTGATGGAGGGAGCGATGCCAAGAAGCGAGACACATTTTTGGCTGTAATTGAGGAGAACAAGTCATTTATTAAACAACGGCGGCTCTTTTTCTTTCCAAGCTGCCAGACATCAACAAAACACTTGACACGTAAATGAGGTCCGCATTACAAAGTGACAACTAGAGTGGCTGAGAGGCTTTTAACTAAAAAGCAGAAAAACAATGCACTCGTGTTGTTTGTCATGATGATTCTTTGACAACGGAAAATGTATACAAAAGCGTCTTTTTTTTTTTTTAGCATGAGCCTGTGTTAGCTTGTTTGTTTTGTCATTAGTGTGTTGACGCGTGATACAAAATAAGCATTCTGTCCCTTTTACAGGAGGTGCACATTCACCACTTTGCATATCTCCTTAAAAATACCTCATGCAAGCACAATTGACACATTTTTAGTGCAGCAGCACAGATGGTTCTTGAGAAGAACACCCTGATGGAGGTTGTTTTTACGACGGGACGCGGGCCCTCCTCTTTTGCCACATAAACACATTCAAAAGCCCTGTGATATCAATAAGATCTCCCGCTGAAAATACAATTTCAAGGTCTGCTTAACGCATGAAAACGCGATGATGCGTTCTCATTTAAAAAGAGACCAATATCCCATTTTTTTCACAGCGTTGGAGGGCAATCTGTGATAATTCAGGTGGGGAGGTAAGATTTTCTTAGTTGTAAGCTGTTTTACAATGGTTTACCCTTTGTGTGTAAATTACCCATACTTAAAAGGTAATAGAGGCTGTCATTGATTGCAACTGCCTCAAGATTACATTTTTTTCCCAACCAAAGAAGTATAAGACTACCACCAGCGGCTAGCATATGTTACCAATTGTGGTTTAAAAGGACAAATTGTACAAAAAATGTCAATTTTTTTCTATTACGCGTTAAACTGCATAAAAATAGTCACTTTTTGTGGCTAAACTTAGCCACATGGCTATTATTAACAGACCACAAACATAACCGGTGTGTGTGAACGTGTGGCGTAGCTTACAGGAAGAGGCGGGGTTTCATGCCCGCATACGTTCGCATGTTTGCACGCTGCAATCCTTTTAACGTTGCCTCACTTTTTTTGGCAAAACCTTTTTCTTCAGTTCCAACTGCAGCTAGTCCCTGTGCAACGATTAGCCGTTGCGTTGCTAGCCACCAGTGCTGAGGAAAATACAGATACCCGTCAACATGCAGGCTCTCAGCTTAACCTTAGCTGGACAAGCAACACACCTGTGACGGTAGTGTAACCCGCCTGCTTTACGCTGCCCGCGCCGGGTCTCGAACACAGGACCTTCAGAATAGGAGACGAGAGTGCTGACCGTTGGGCCAAAAACCCGGACTGTCAACCCAGCGTTTAGTGCAGGTCGTAAAGCCAAGGAAGTGAGGTTTACAAATGTACACTTGCACAGCCACACTGACTGGCATCCGTTACAGTAGAAATTAGCATGTTAGCAATTCAGATAATTAAAACAAGTAGAAAAATACAATAGCGCCCGCTGGTGCTTGTCTCTTGTTGGCTCCTGACCGTGTAATTATTACCATGGATTAAATAGTGAACATCTGTTAGTTTATATACCTGTGTTTTTTTCCGATAGGTATACAGTAATCCTGCGTTTATCGCAGTTAATTGGTTCCGGACCCGACTGTGATAAGTGAATTTCTGCGAAGTAGGGTTCCTTATTTACAAATGGAATATTTTTGTAGTTAGAAAACCTGTTTATGAACTTCTAAATACAGGTTTTGACATTATTTGAGGCCGCTGCCTGTTGTCCCGCCAATCAAGTCTGGCACTTGTGTGCCTCACTGAATATTACAGTAATATTACTGACACCTAGTGACCAGTGTAGTATACTACATACTGTATCATCACAACGTCTTTGAATGCGTCTTCTGAATGCCTTATTTGTAGTTTAGTTCATTTAGCCATTTTTATACTTGAAAGTGCTTACTTTAGGCAAAAAAAAAAGTAACATTTGCGTCAATATCCATTTTTTAAAATTAAAAATAGGCCGTTTTCAACCAGAGGGACGACTGTATAGTGTTTTTTTTCCCCCCAACATCCTAGCAGCTCATTTGTTTACTTTTTCCACATCACAGACAGCAATAGATAGACGTGGTCATGCAAAGAGACGCAGGTGTTTTTTCGAGATGACAAATTCTTCCATGTCAAAGGGAGCTGTTTATCTCCTGAAAAAGGCAACATGACACGTAATGTCAAGGTGCAGACAGACAGCGGTGACTGGGTAACTGATGTACCTGCCAGCCTGGAAAACGCCACACATCGCCACTGGAGTGACTAACGACATAAAGTATTTTTCTTGTTTCAGCAACAAGAAAAGAAAAAGTCTGGTGTGGTGGCCCACCTTTAGAAAATACATTCATTTTGTAAGAGAGGCTTGGCAGGAGCAAGGAAGGGGGTGTGATTGAGTGGCCTCAGCGACCCAATGGTGGGATTACACAGGATGAAATTGCTACAAACATCTCCGTGCTTTGCCAAATATAATGCATGAGCTACCAGGTTAAAAAGAAAAAGTATTGTGCCAAATATGAGCTAAAAGTTAGGAATTCCTACATCTGTTGTGAGTATTGATGCTCAGCTCCTTTTTCGAGAACAGCAAGTTGTGCAAAAAGTACTAAAACATTGAACTGTTGGACATTTCCTCGTTTATCGCAAGTCATTGGTTCCAGACCCGGCCGCGATAAGTGAATTTCCACGAAGTAGGTTTCTTTATTCCTAAATGGAATATTTTCAGTTGAAAACCTGGTACGACCCTCTCAATATATTTTTAACATTAGAGCCCTCTAGACATGAAATAACACCCCTATAGTTACTTTTACACTCACATTACCCAACATAGTAGACATAATAAGAGTAAATAAGCCATTTAAGTCTCACACTCGTGTGTTGCTATAAATGTGTTTTGTTGGCACGGACCGGAAGTGACGTAGAGGTTCAGTGTTGCGTTTTAGCTTGCCGTGGGTTATGGCAGGAACAGTAGCCCGTGTTTTTATTAGGGATTATTGTGCTTGTTGTGAGATCATTCAAACCTGCAAAAGCCTGTTACGTTGATCAGGTCTGGTGCTTGTGTCTCACCGAACATTATAGTCACATTACTGACGCCTAGTGACCAGTGTAGAAGACTACATATCATCAGCGTCCTTGAATGCGCCTTTTGAATGTCTTATAGCCATTTTTATGCTTGATTTAGGCTAAAATACATACAATAGGCCATATTCAACCATGAAACAGCACGAATCATTGATATATTTTTGAAAAACTGTGATAGAGTGAGACCTCATTTATTCATTCATTTAGCTTCATTTTGAAATTTCACCCGAATGTCAAATATAGTGGTGCCTCGTTTTTTTTAAATTTTTTTACAGTAAGTCATTCTAAAAGGTCCGCCGAAAACAGACAATTTTTCCCATAGGAGATAATGTTAATCCAACGAATCCGTTCCAGACACACAAAAATATTAACCATTTTATAGAGAATTATTATAGTTTTGCAGGCAGAAAATGTGAAATGTGAAATAATTATAAATGACAAATTAAATAGATAAATAAATATTAACATCATTTTTATCTTTATTGAAGCCTCTTGGAGGCTTGTGGGTTAGGGGATGCTGTCTTCATACTTTGCCATGAGTTCTTTCTTGAATTCAAGTGTTTGTTATCAAATTGCTGACATCTGCAACTAACTTCCTTTGGCCCCATGGTGGGTGATTTTGCAGTCGCACTCAATTTGAATAAAAAAAAAACAAAAACATTGACAGTGAGTCAGCAACTCATAGGGTGCTTCGTTTGGACACTCGATTCCGCAGAATGATACAGTAGAGGGCAGCACACGGACAGCGTATGCAAGCCCAGCCAAAATGTTAAATTTCGGAATCAGGATTGTATTGTTCTACTGTATTGTACTGTTAATGTTGAAACAAAAGTACAAAAGCCTTATCAACTAATGTCGGAAGTGTAATGTGAAGCTCATTTGCGTCACAAATGTGCCTTTTTTGGTGTTCTTAATCAGCATACAAGTGCAAAAAGAAGTCCACCACACCAAGCAAGTCAGCTTTTAAAGCATTCAGTGGCTCCTGAGCCATATTAAAGCTAACATTCTATGTTTGTTCTTTTCTTTTACACGCTGTCCTTTTTCGGCGCCAAAGAAAAACCAAACGTACACCCAAAGCCAATCGTAGCTGGCAAACTTTTGCACCCCTTTTAAGTTTGATTCCTCCCTGAAAGAATCTCACAGTACAAATTAAGTTCTTATTAATGTGGCCCACATAAATAAAAGTACGCTAACATCAATTTATTTTCCATCCCTTTTGGGCAAAAAATACAGGTGCAGACCTGAAATTGCACTGGAGTTTACCCGTAGGTGCTCAATCACCCACGCTGCCGCAATTAATCCCAGCCGCTCCGAGTCCTTCCAGGCTCGGCCCGCTTAGTCATTCAGCCAAAAATAGTAGCACCGCATGAATTTTTCACACGGCTCTGATATATTAGCTGCTCTGTTTAAATATATAACGATTGCTTTTAGATCAAACAGGATGTTCACTTTTGGAGAGGACACAAAGTTAATGTACAGCCACAAAAGCAAGTAAAGCCCTCACATTTCAGCAAATGCTGTTATATCTTGTCAAGGGACAATAATGGATGTAGAACGTAAACTTGGATATACTTTAGAGTAGTTAGTGTACAGCAAAGCTCTTGTCTTCTTGGAGGTGTGTTTGGCCTCCTTATCATGGTGGAAAACTCCGATACAGCCCAATTTCTTGGTTCCCAGTGTCGCAGTACGTGTTGGAATTCAGGTTTGAACTGCAGCTCCCCAGTGCCGGCAGCACTCGTGTAGCCTCAGACCATGACGCTACCACCGCCATGCTTGACTGTAGACAGGACACAATTGTCTTGCAACTCACTTTTGTTGGAATTTAGGTTTCTCTTCAATGAACCACAGCTCTACAGTGTCAGCAGCACTCATGTAGCCTCAGACCAAGATATTACCCCCACCATGCTTGACTGTAGACAGGACACAATTATCTTGCAACTCACTTTAGTTGGAATTCAGTTTTCCCCGCAATGAACTGCAGCTCCCCAGTGCCAGCAGCACTCATGCAGCCTCTGACCAGGATGTTACTACCAACATGCATGACTGTAGACAGGACACAATTATCTTTCAAATAATTTTTGTTGGAAGTCAGGTTTTCCCACAATGAACCCCAACTCACCAGCACCGGCAGCACTCATACAGCCTCTGATCAAGATGATACCACCACCGGTCTTGACTATCGACAGGACGCAATTGTCTTGCATTTCACTTGTGTTGGAATTCAGATTTCCCCTCAATGAACCCCAGCTCACCAGTGCCGGCGGCACTCATGCAGTCTCAGACCAAGATGTTACTGCCACCATGCTTGACTTTAGACATAACACAATTATCTTGCAATTCACTTGTGTTGGAATTCAGGTTTTCCATCAATGAACCGCAGCTCCCCAGTGCTGGCATCACTCATACAGCTTCAGACCAAGATTTTTTTACCACCATGCTTGACCATAGACAGGACAGTACTCACTTCTAGGGGATGAAAGGAAGTGGTATGGCGAATTTCAAGGTCGCAAGCAGTTGTAGCTAGTGCTGTTTGTATGTGAAAAGCTCCACTTTAACGTTGTGTGCTTTCTTTACCCCCCAGAATATTTTACAAAGCAACAACGTGCGTGTGTCTTTGGAGCGCTGCGAAGAGGGAGCTGCAGGGCAACAAAGTATATCACATTTGCATGATCATGGGCGCAGCAAAGTGCACAGGAAGTCAGTTTGATACGATCGATGCAGCCCAATGTATTGGGCGTGATGAATATGTAGCTCGGCACACTCGCGCAGAAGAGACGACCTGAGAATTAGAATTCACAAACGCAGAGCAGCAACCACAACAGGAAGCTGGAAGCTTCCGTTGTCAAGCTATGCATACACAGGTCACATGTGAACATTTAAATTCCGAGCACAACATGTTATTAAGAAAATATACACTGCTGTGCACCGCTAACTTTGTTGTTTTGATAGCAGGCACAGTACTCTAAAAGTACAAAAATGATTTTCATGAAACTTTGTGACGAGGTAGCGCATGGGCCAAGGAAGAAGCCGTGGAATTTTGATGAGGAAGGAAGTAGTTTAACTAACTGAGACAAACAAAATGCGTATGTGCTGTATTTGGCTGAAGACATTAATATTTAATATGTGTTATTGTGTTTACATAGTACCAACACACATAGAATAAAATAAACAAACTCAACTTTGCTGGTCATAGTAAGTTGCTTTAAGATGATAAAAAGAAAGCATTTGTATGGGATGGGCACCAAAACTCTGCACCATTCATGGCACCAGTGCCGATGTAAACGGTAGTAGCCAGACCAAAAAAGTAAGATGTCGCAAAATTAAGTTAGTGGCATTGAAATAAGGCAAAAATGAGGGATAGTTCCCGGCGAGTCAACTGTTGTGCTGGTACAGTAACGCCTTTTCGCTCTGCGCTTCGAATTTTGCGGCCTCACTCCATCATTAATGAATCACTGCTGTTTCGTTAAGAAAATATGTATATCGCAGCAAATTGTACTTATTTTTGGCCTATAACATATACATTAAGGATTTTCAAACATAGAAATAGCTAAATGGGCTAAAATACAAGTATAAGGCATTCAGAAGATGCATTCAAAGACGTGATGGAGCATAATGAGGTACCACAGTACTTCACCTCAAAAGATACAGACTCATGCACGTGCAACAAGTGCTTGAAGGTGAGTCTGTGCAAGGAACGTCCTGTTAGTAAATTAATTTTGCTCAATTAATACAGGACTCTTGCATGTAGGCTTAATTAACTAGTCTAACATCGCCACAATTAGATATCAGTAATCACTTTCTGCTTGAATTATATGGAATGCATGCGCTAAGCGCACACAGCGCTAAGGACTGTAAACTTGCATATCACAAAATTCCGCAAAACAAATGGTTTCCTATTTTTAAGTGCTGGTTCGAGCACCGGTGTCATATAACATGCAAATGATACGCAACTCCATTTCCATTTATTAGGCCGTATGAATGTAAGCATTAGCATCCCTGCCATCTTTGCCGGCTACTTTTCCCGGGTATGATGATAGAAATCCCCCCCTCCCCACTGCAATCATAGTTACTGTGCAGCACGCAAGCCTCAAAGTTGAAAACCCATACACAGGCCTTTGATGCCCCTCAATTATGCAACTGATGCAAAGAAAATACTTTTAATAATTCAAAAAGTGTGCACAACACAGATGACATGATCGGGACAACTCAAGACTGACAAATATACCTTGGGTGCAGTTTAACAATGTGCTCAAGTCTGACATTAAAAATGCATGCTCGGGTATTACCTTGTGCAGCAGTGGGCAAATTCTTGCTCGTAATGCTGCATGACTCGCATCCAAGGAGCAATATTTCATGATTAAGTCCTCTTAATGACTGCCTTTAAGGAGCAAAGGCATCATTCATTATACACTTTAGCGTGAGGCTTTTCCTCCCTTCCGTGCTTCCATCGGTTCGCCGCTAGCCCAATCAAATTCAAAGTGGCAGTCGGCGTCTGGTGTTGCTCTTTGCCGGATCTGATTGCGCTCCAGGCCCTGTCAGTGCGGGCGGCCCGATAAGAGACTTGTCCAGCGAAAGGTCTGATTGCACTGGGATGTTTTTGTACGCCCGTTGATGCCAGGCCCATTGTGTGCTCAGTGCCGATCGGGATGAATAACCTGGGTTGTTATGGTGATGAAATCTGTGAGTGGTTGGGATTTTTTTTTTTGCTGGAATGATTAGCATAGCACAGTGGTTCCCAATTATTTTCTGCCATGCCCGCCGTAGGTGACAGAATTTTTTTTTATGCAACAATTCCCGTAGTCAGGAAGCAGCTACTGCTATTGAGACATGCTCTCTTGTTGAGCCCTAGAATGGTTGCCTGACAGTGTTATGTCATGCAAGTTATACATCATCACCATTTCAATGGAATGTACATTTTAATGTCTAATTTGTCATATTTGGAAGTGTTTGAAAACGCTGATGGTAATCGCTAGCACATATTGGAGATTTCCAATGTAAATTAGCATTGAGCTAGTGCATTTATGTTGACTGTTACAGAGAAATTATTTGTATCTTACGTAAGTCATAATTGACATGCGTTATTTTTTGTGTGTTCACATTTATAGTGCTTTAAAGTAAAGGCTCCGAAAAGGAATTCAGCTGCAAGAAACCAGACTTTTGTTATGTTTGTGTACTTATGTTCACACTGCAGGTCAATTCCGATTTTTTTGCTCATATGTGACCCAGAGGTGTGGACTCGGGTCACGCGACGTGGACTTGAGTCGTACTGGAGTCACAATTTTGATGACATTCGACTTGATTTGACAATATCACCAAAGACTTTAAAGACTTTAAAGACTTTCAACTCTACTCGGACTTTATTGTAGTATTGAAGTAGTAGTGTAGTGGTATTGAAGTATTGAACTAACATGGTCGTTATTATGTAATTTCGGGCACAATAACACATTTTCTTTTTGAATCTGCCTCATTGAATGCATCTATTAACGTCCAATCTGGTTTAAGAACAAACATCGAATGCGTGAATTGCATAAATCCTGAATGCTATGTCAGCACTTTACCTGTGACCAGGTCTTATCACACTGGTCTTATTTTATTTAAAAATAGTCCAATTTTATAGATTGTTACATTGTTAAAATGGCAAACGGTGCTTATGAATTGACTTGACTGGACTTGCCTTGACTTGAGACAGGTCTTACTTGAGACCTGACTTGAGATTAATGACTTGCTTGAGTTTAAAGATAAAAGCTCGACTTGCTCCCACCTCTGATGTGACTTACATCTGATTTTTTTCATGTCAGTGTGAGCACTACAATTACGATTTTTTCAAATGTGACTCAGGCCTCCTTTATATATAGATATAAATCATCGAAAGGCGACAAACGTCACAATTCGTCAACAAAATGGACAGGAGCGAAGAGAAATGGCGGACGAAGAAGCAACAAAACAGTCAGTGGGGAAAAGAAGATCTACTGGAACTGATTACTCGCGTAACCACTCCTGGCTCAGACTCCTCACCCACGCACTCCTCGGAACAGACATCGCAGGAAGTGCCATAGCCAGAATTCTTGCCCGCTTCCTTTGTAATCTCCTACGTGAAATAATTTGGGTAAGAAAATATTGCACAAAATTCTTGAAATAGCCACAAATGCTACGACGAGCGGCCATGTTTACTTCCGTGAACATCCTCGGGTTTTGTGTACAAAAGTTTTATGCGCGTCACTTCCCAGACGCATTACACACAAATACAAGTTGCTTTGTTTTTTTTTGGTGACGTGAACAACTACATAAAAGGATCTGATTTTTTTTTTAATTTTGTTTTTACTCCGATTCGGGCATCATACCCTGCAGTGTGAACGTAGCCTAAGAGTTATCTGAGGGCTGATGGAGGCATGACTGGAGCCTCCCAGGGGTTGTTATCACTGTAATTGGCAGAGCTCGGTTTGTTTAACGACAGTCTTCGGATTCACCTCAGGCCCAAAGCTTAATAGCAGCCAGAGTATTTGCAAACACAGCAGGTCAAATGTCATTTCTCCTGGGAGACGAGAGGAACGTCACTTCCACTCATGCGAGTTATTTAAGCTTCAGTCACAAGCACCGCTAATGAAACAAAATTCTGTGTTCACCTCCCTGTTTTTGATTTATCACGGTGCTGTTAATACTGTCAAGCCGATGGGGAAATATGCTGTCACAGGACACGGGACACAGGAAAGGTTATGATTATCATTACCGTCCTTTACTGACCGGACGCTGCCGGCTGAAGCAATTCAAAGAAGTCCATCTTTACGCTTGTCAAATGTCAGATGTGCTCCACGCATTTTATGCTCTTAAAGAGGTGATATTGCTCCGGCCACTTGTAACGCTATAGATAATCAGATAGCCACGCAGCACAATGGAAGGCCGGGGAGCAGATAGCTATGGAAAGCCGGGATTAGACCACTCTATGAAAACAAAATCGCTTGTGACAGACACTCGTGGCCTTTCATAAAGGCAGCACACACAATGAAGGCTATAGAAGGAGAAAAAAAATCATCCTCAGTCGCTTATCAAACTGTTCTTTTCATTTCCTTAAACTCACTATTGGATTTTCTCGCTCATGCTCAAAATGGCTCAACCTTTTCTTTGTGACGTGTCACTCGCAATGGCCTCTTGCCCACAGGTTAATAATGAAAGTTAAGAGTGTTGCATATTAATGGCCAAAGGCCATTGAGCCATAAAGCTAAGCAATAGCTGTCCTTCAGTGACCTGCCCCAGGAATAATTAACAACATGATGTGTTGGCGGGAGTCACAATGCGCACTCACAGAGGTTCTTGATTGAGATGTGCGAGTCGCCTGCTTGTTTTTGTTTGTTTGTTTTGTTTTTTTACTGATATCGGGACTCACAGGTACTCGTCTCCATGAAGTCGTTCACTTACTCACCCCTGCTAACGCTAGCTAAATTAAAAAAGGAAACCAGGTCACATGTCATTAATTGTGCAACTATTATTGACTAACGAGTGCTCAACGAAGACCCAAATTTCGCCGACTGACAGGTACTTGACGAAAACTTGAGTTTCACTGAATCAAGGGTGCTCACTGACTCACAGGTGCTCAACAACAATGCGAGTTTCAATGACTCACAGGGGCTCGACAACGCAAGTTTCAATGACTCACAACTGTTCGGACGAGACTCGAGTTCCACTGACTCACGGGTACACTACATAGAATAAAGTTTCACAAACTCACAGGTGCTTGGTGAAGACTCGAGTTTCACTGACTCACGGGTGCTAGACGACAACTCAAGTTTGCCTGACTCACTAGTGCTTAGCGAAGTCTCAGGTTTCTCACAGCTGCTCAACAAAGATGTGAGCTTCAATGACTCACGGGTACACTACAAAGACTCGAGTTTCACTCACCCACAGGTGCAGGAGGAAAAAACTCAAGTTTCTCTGACTCGTGGGTACTCTACAAAGACTCTAGTTTCGCTGACTCGGGTGCTCGATGAAGAATCAAGTTTCACTGACTCACGGGTACTTTGCAAAGACTCGAGTTTCACAGAACCACGGGTACTCGACAATGAATGGAGTTTCGCTGACTCACGGGTGTGAGGAAAACTCAAGTTCCACTCACTCATGGGTACTTGACAAAGACTCAAACTTAACTGACTGATGAGTGCTCGACAAAGAATCAAGATTCACTGACTCATGGGTGCTCAATGAAAACTCGAGTTTCACAGAATCACTGGTGCTCGACAATGAATGCAGTTTCACTGACTCATGGGTCCTTCACACAGAATCTTGATGGAAACTGGAATTTCACTGACAGGTACGTGACATCTACTTTGGTTTCACTGACTCACAGGTACTCGAAGAGCATCTATAGTTTGGTTGCTAAACTGCGCATGCGCTCTGTGACGGGTGATTTGAGTACCCAATTTACTTCAGTCACTGACTTTTAAGAACTCGAGTCAGTAAAAGAATAACAATATTCACACGTAAAGCCAAACGCCTGTGTGGTCATACAGTGTGGAATTTGACTAAAAAGATATGTCCAAAATTGCACAAAAGCTTGGCAACCCCTCAGTGACCATCAAATGAATTAGCTTTTTCTTTGCTATTTGTGGCTATCCCGAGACGCTTACTCCAAAAGAAGCAGCAGCCACGGCAATGGTGTTATGAGAAGAATGCGGATATACACGAAACAAGAAATGAGCAGGGTAGGGCCTTTTTAACTTCTTTTTCCACTTGTATGACAGTGTCCCAAAGCAGATTGGTTTTGACCTTATAGGTTCTGGTATAAAGCAGCTTACAGTATTCATGTACTATGTTGAACTCTGTCAGAATGTGGCCTTTTTAATCATTTATTTTCTGCTTTGGTAGCTTTGTTGTCTAGCTTGTATTGCTGAAGTTGTTTTGCAGTCAATCAAAAGACACCAAAAAGAACAGAGCTCAGAGTCGGGCCAAAGACGCTCAAAGACATCCTGCCAGTGGGTTGCCTGCGTGTATACATTTGGCATTGTGGGCGTCCTATTAATATGTAACGAACACCAGTGGCCGGGAGCTGTCTGCTGAGTTGTAATGAAGAGAACAAACAAATGGAGTCACGCAGGATATTTGTTGCAGAGATGACTCTCGTTCCAAAGTCATGACTGTGACACTTCAGGGGCAGCCCCCCCCCATCCCCCCGCCGCCTGAATCCCTTCATTCTCCTCTGCAGCTCTGTCCTTCAAACACGTACGTCCTGTCAGACTGCTGTAATTGCACCGTGACAGGACTCATTCCTCCTCCCCATCAATCATCCCCACTGAGACACCGGCGTCTTGCTTGCTAATATGGCGACTCCCACCCTCTCCACGCTCGTGTCCCTCCCTCTGTGTTTAATGCTCACGGTGATGAATCACACCTCTAGTCTCCATCCTATCCGGGTGGCGCCAGAAACATAATGCTATGAGTGATCTATGGAGCATGTTGGGCTTGTGACAGACTCTTTCTAATGTTACTGCTTTTGATCTGCTCATTAAGCTCCACGCCCCCACTTGGCGCATGGTGTTTGCTTAATGCTTCATGGGTGTTCATTGACTCCATGTAGGATTGTGCTATTAAGAGCTGCATGGAAAAGCATCACAACAACACCCTTCTTGTTGCTTCAGCCTTGATGCAGCATGATTAAGTATCATGCCAGATAGGCATGGAATCTCATGGTCGCTAAAACCCGACTTCAAGTTTGCTATTTCTAAAACGCTCTATGCAGTTAACTGCAGATGGTATAATTTAGGACCACCTGTACCTGTTAATGAATCAAAGAGAGCTACGTTAGACCCCGTTGGTTCCTGGCCAGTGGGGATGTCCTGTGCAGGTCTCAAGCTCGGTAAATTGGATGGTTGTGTCAAGTGGGGCATCTGCCGTAAAAAATGGGCTGTAGATGTCATGCGAGTGTGAAATTTGACTTGCTGGGAGGACCACCTGACGGGAGAAAAGAGAACACCGACCCCATGTGTTTCCATGGAGATAAGTATAGCATGTTTCTTATATTTTGAGAGGTTCCGCTCTTATAATGTGGTTCTACTCAAGCACTCTTCATGGCCTTAAAGGAGGTCACTTGTAAGATCTGCATAGGCAAGATAAGAGTGAGTGTCGGACTAAGTGATTAGTCGACACAAAAGCATTGACCAAGACGTATAGTAACCATTACGCTGAGAGGCTTTTGTTCACGCCAGAAAATCTCTTTGGTGCCGCAGTCGGTTCACAGGCAGGCTATTCTATTCTGTTCTATTCGATTCTATTCATAGGCATGTGTACAAAATGAGTCACCGGGAAGCCTCGCTTCATCTGTGCCGACATCAAGTCTGTTTGAGCTGGGAAGTGTTTTGTTTCTTATCAAATGAACAGAGGGGGGAAAGTTTGCTCTCAGAGTGTGGTGATAGCATCGCACGCTCACAGCATGGGGCACAAAACTGAATTTGCCCAAACCGTGCAGTGCAAACACACACACAAAACAAATCTTGGGAACTTGGGATGTGAAATTAGATTGATCTGCATCAAAGCGAACGTCACTGTGCGTACGTTCAAAAGACGTTTTCCTAAAGTTGGTTTCTGTCAGCCACAGTGGTACTCAGAGATGATCCAGCAGAGCACTTTGGTCCCCGGGCACTGCTCTGAAATTCAAAGAAAACTTTGTTCCTGCGTTGGACCCCTACAGTGCTGGAGCCCTGACCAGTGCTAGTGAGATCATTATAAAGTCAAGGGGAGGCTGACTTCAAAAGATGACTTATTAAAAAATAGCTGATGAAATCCATAAAAGTTCTTAATAAAAGACATGGGCATGGTGTGTCCCATACATGTAATACAGATATCCTCAGTTTGCAGTCATTAGACATATGGTCATTGACTTACGGACAGTTAGTGAAGTCTCGCCCGTGCCCCTGCAAAGACATTTTGCTTGACTGTGGCCATGTTTTTCAACAAATTTTGCCCAAATTTTACACACGTGCTTGTCAGTCCTCCTGAAAATCAAAACTAACTTTTGTGTTGTTTTGATTAAACACCCTAAAATCACAATGGGTGTTTTGTAGAAAGAATTTAATTGAATTGAAAGGTAAGCAGACTTATGGGGTCCAACTTTGGGGTTCGATAACAGCACCACCATGTGGTGTATTTGTCAGAAAACTAATAACACAAGAGACATCGTAGGGCTGCATGTTTTGAAAAATGCTAGTGTAAAAGTGCTATTACTATAACCACCGATGTGCAGTAAGAGGCAAAATTAAAAAAAACAACAAAGTCAATATTTGTCCATTAACTGCTAAAATTTTCGTAAATAGAAATCACTGGATTTGCACTTTTCCAAATGAAATACAAGGTAGAAACCTAAGATGAGTCTGCTGAGAGCTTCTTGGCTTAGTCCACAAGCTACTACTGCTTGAGCTGGAATGTGCTTGTCGCTGCTGTCCTTCCATAGAGTGGAAAGGGCAGCTTTCTTTTTTTTGTTAATATTATTATTATTATTATTATTTTTTTTTTTTTTTGGAGAGCAGCAAGTCAAATGCAAGATATTCGCCACCTCGTCTCAGTATGTGTTATGTGCCTGTACAGGCATGTTAGCAACCCACAATAGCCACAACAATATAGAGCCACAACAGTCCTTATTGGCTAAGGGAGAACCCACCCATTGTGTTCTGCTGGAGACCATTGCCAATCAATCTCCTTTGGTGCAGTTTCCTGTTGTGGTCAATGGTGGCTAGCAAACTAGCTAACTTTGTGAGCTGCGTGCTAACTGCCAATAAACAATAGAAGAAGAATAAGAAGGTAACCCCCTGCGGAATAAATTAATCTGCAGTTCATGGAGTAGGGCGAGGAGGAAAATACGACGGCAGCAGCAATATCTTTTTTTAACAAAGATTCAAAAACGCTGCAGCCGAACGGCGCCAGGACAAGGCACGGTCAGAGGAGTGAATATGCGTGAGTCAACCTCGTAGATTGGTCATTCAAATTCAAATGAAATTTGAACTTTGAGAGTGTTAATCCCTGTCTGAAAAAAGTGTATAAAGTGTATGGTGAGGGGTTTTACAGCCTTAAAACATATATTATAATAATAATAATAAAGTTGGCTACTTAGCGGATTTGACTTATTGTGGGCTATTTTGGGAACCTATCCGCGCGATAAAAGAGGGAACACTGTATTTGACATTTGCTTGCACAGAGAGAAAACAATATGATAAATCATATTCTTTTGTCACATTCTATAAAATTTATAAAAGTTTGCTTGTCCCACTCGATTGTATGCAAGTTTATGTTTACGCCTATAACTGTAGTTCCTGCAGTGAATACATATTGCTAGCATTATTATTATAAATGATTGGGCTGAGCAATGTCAACCGCGAGCTGCTATCTTGAAAAGATGACTAAAAGCGGCCGCACCTGCTCCATTAATCACAATAAACTCCAGCGCTTTGTTTGTTCCCAGCGATGATTATTATTATTCAGACGGCTGCTGCTTACATGCAATTTCGCACGTTTCATCAATCAACGCAGCCAAAGTTGGAAACATTGAACCAACAACTTGGACTTTTCCTTTGTTGACTACAAATAAATATGGAGCATATTGCAAGGACACAGCTGCCAGCGTGTATGGAGGCGGATTTTTCTTCTTTTTTTTTTATTTTTTAATGAATCTAACCAACATTGAGGGACTCCATGGGAATTCAGAGATTCTCTAGCTACCTTCTGGACTTTCTGTACATTTCCAAGGATTTTCTTTGAATTTCTGCACAAATACATGCCCACGGTGTGAACAAAAACTCCTCCGCTCTGCTTTTGTTGAGAAGAATTCAATTTAAACAAGAGCATCGACCCAAGCTCTGCCCTTCTTTGAACTCATTGAGCACACAGTGTCATTGGCCTTGACCTTACCTAGCACTCTGCATGATTAAATAAAAAACGAGGCTGAATAAAAATCAATGTTTTCATCGAGGAAGCAACTATGATGCATGGAGATGTGGTGTGTTTGCTTGAAGCCCGCAGCTGGAACAGGCTCTGCGGAAACTGGAAGCGAGCTCGGCGGCCTGGCTGATCTCACAGGTCATTACAAATGAAAACATGATGGTTAGCCCGCACATGAGTTTGTCTTTTGTCCTCGTTGTGTTTTTTAGACACAGTTGACCCTTCATGGGCATGCTTCCTTGAGACTATCTATGCACCGCATTCCCTATTTTGTCAGCCGTCGCACAGGTGCTATCTTCCTCTTCCAGTTTTGGTTCCCCATCTGTGGCTGGCACTCCGCCGGGTCTACACGACAATCTGCGGCATTCGAAGGAAGCGGGTTAATGGACTTCTAACCCCTCCGCAGATATTAGCATGATTAGTCAGACAGCGACCCCCCAGCCCCGCCCCTCCCCACCCGGCTTCCGAGCTCTCTCCTTCTGCCAGATGGTATCAATGGGAAGCTGATAGCCCAGCCAAATCAAAGGTAGTCTTCCGAGGCTGGGAAATCAAGACAGAGCAGCAGTTATACCTCCTGCTGCTCGCATGACACATTTATAGGCTTTGTGCGTTTTATGGAGAATAAACCCTGGAGGGAGTGCCAACGAGAAATACTTCAAGGCGCCCCCTGGAACATTGCTTTTATTGTCATTGTGTCGTTGTGGCAAATAAACAATCACAAACATAATGTTCATTTGGGAACGCAGCGTTGTCAAATATGCTTGAGAAAACACGTCCTTGGCGAGAGGTAATCATGTACTAGACGGCTCGACGAGGCATTGTCCCCGGATTCATGCAGGGTTGTCACCATAGGGGGCACTCTGCCTACTTTGAGCCTCTTGTATTGGGCTTTTTGTACACATTAGACACAAGCGAGCTTACTATTTTGTCTTTTCAATACCTAAAAGCATCCATCCATCCATTTTCCTCTGCTTAACCGGTTAACATTGTTTTAACATAAAAAAATAATAATAATAATAGTAATAAAAAAACAGTAATTTCCAAGGAGTGGTGGCTTTTACGGAGCCGTGGTGCCCGTCCACGATCCATTACATGTAGCGAAAACCCCGGACTTTAGGGTAGTCTGTGTACTCTTCTGAAAATGACTCGACACACAGCTACGATTGTCTAAATCGCTGGCAACACAAGTCAGTAGAGAGGTCATTTCCTACAGTCAAGCATGGTGCTCCTCGCGTCATGATGTGGGGGCTGCACGAGTGCTGCTGGCACTGCGGTGCTGCGGTTCATTGAGGGAAAACATGAATTCCAACATGTACTGTGGCCTTGTGAAGCAGTGCACTAAAAACCAAATGAACCCATCAAGCCCTTTGCCGACGAAGGCGAGGGAAAACTTGGAACGCGTGAAATGTGTTTGGGATAAAAGTCACTCAAAGACTAGTTGATGTGGTTTTGCGTCTGTTGATGGTGCAATTACACCAGAAAGGCTGTTAAGATGCTGCAGCTCTAAAAGCTGAGGACTCGGTCTGACGGAATGTTTGCCACCTAAGTGTTCTCATTTTCTTCCATTCGATACGTCATCATCAACACTCCTCATTTAAGAGCTCAGACGCTCGTCTGGCTCTTCGAATGAGAGGCGTCATCAGAGGTTTGTCCGGCACTCCTCATTGTTGCCGTTGACAGTAAAATGAGAAACTGAGCGGTTCAGCCATCGCTCCTCGTGGCCCCTCCGCCTGCGTCCTGTGGGTCTTCTCATTTGCCGGCCTGCGAAATAATTACAGGCTCCTTTTTGTGGAGGCTCGCCTGCGTTTAAACCCGATCCGAGTACACTGCAACAACATGTAAGACCTCTGTGCTGCTGCGGTATGCTTTGCATCACGCAGTGCAGCTTTGCCACCACAATAATAAACACACTCTTCAATGAACACCATCAAAGCTGCGCATTATTATTTTTCTGAAGGCAGAACACATCTTTATGCAATGCACACGCTCACAGACTACATAATGTAACACACAATTGGATATGAATCTGGGATTATACACGTTTAATGCTGACCTAATCGTGTTTGTTCTGCAGGTATTAACTTTGTAAGCGTGGGATTACAGGCAGACTTGAGCCACTAAAGGGATTCAAGCTTTAGTCAATGAAACCGAAGGGAAATCTAAAAAAATGAAAAAAGTACACACAGAGTGAAATATTTTAACAATGTATTTTTTAAAATTTTGTTATTTTAAGATTACAGTCCTCCCTCGCTTCGTTTTTAGCGGCTTCAGTCTCACGCAGTACGTTTCCATGCACTAAATAAAGCCTAGGTCGTACGGGCTCCTACGGCTGGCCTACGTGCAAAGAAACGCACGGAGGGTGCGCGTGTGAAATTGCAGATTTTCAAGCCGCAGACCGGCCGCAGAGGTTCTTTGTCATGTCAAACAAACTCCACTGGCGCTTACATTTAGACAAACTTACGCACTTTGTACGTCTTTGTGTGTCTTTAGTATGTTTTGCCGGTGTCAGGTTTGGGAAAAATGTCAATTTTTTTCATATGTCGCACTTGCGGACTCCGATGCATCGCCTGCGCCACACATGCACCCCTCCTGCGTAATTAGTGCCGCCAACGCACGTTCAGATATTTCATGAATCTTACCAAAAAAAACACACACAGCGATTTTGGGAACGCCAAAAATTGCACAGCCAAAAAAAATCATACATCTGATTGTGACCTATAGGCTTTTCAAATGACTGCAATGTCATTTCTCCATTTTGCACACCTCAGCGTGACATTCCCGTTTATACTGTATGTGCGATCTCCACTGTGATTATTGGCCGTACGCTGTGTGCCTCCCAAAATGTTTCTTTCAGCTTCCGGTTGACCTGTCCCTGTTCTGCAGGTTGTTTATTTTGTTTGTTTTTTGTAAAGTCTCTTGCAAATTCCCAACTTCCCTGTTGTGCTTGGCTTGTTTGCAGAGAGGTAGTCGCTCGTTTCTTTCACGAGACCTGGCAACACGTTTCAGCTGCCAGGACGAGAAAGACTTCTTCGTGCCACATTTTTGCTATCGACTATGTCTCCATTGAAGTGATTATGCAAAACATTTTCCTGCCAAACACAACTGTTGCCTTCTATTGAATTTATGACGAGCATCTTGACCCAGATGTCAAGCAATTTGCACAGAAACAACAGGTCGCCACATTGGGATGGCTGTTTTTTTTGTTTTTTTTACACCACAACAACTGTTGGACTTCCTCCATTCATATGTACCGGTACTGTAATTGTTTCTTTAATAGCAAAAGCAGGCAGTCTGTTTTCCTCCACATTCGTGAGTGCCCCGGCAACAATTTAGATCTTATCTAAGGTAAAATCCATTAAACATGAACGCATATTAGCTTAGCTACAAGCAACAACCGCTGAACATTGGCACGTGTTAGCTACTAGCCATGTGCATACAGCGAACATTCAGAGATTTCTACATGTCTAGAGGGCTCTAATGTTAAAAAACGTATTTAGAAGGTCGTAAAGAGTTTTTTTTATGCTCTATGAGAATATTCTATTAATATATAAGGAATCCTACTTTGCAGAAGTTCACTGATCATGGTCGGGTCTGGAACCAATTAACCCTGATAAACGAGGGATTATAATGAGCCAGCCAGTGACGGCGCAGGAGGGCGGGGCAAAACTGAAACCAAATTAAGAATGTGAGGACTAGTATGTGCCGAGGACGCAATGCGTTATTTTGCTGTGTGACAAGAAAAAGTACTCGTTACTGTAATTGTTTTGTGACACCTTACCCCCAACACTGCTGAACATTCTCATCCATGTCGCGTATTTCTGGATGTACAAGAAGATTCAACTTCAAACAAGTGGGGAAAAAAAAAGGTCAAGCACCACGTCTTGGATGTCCCATTTCCCCCCGCACTGTCATTCAGTCGCATCGTCTTTCTTCCGAGAGTGCAGACGGCCAGTCAGAGGTGACGCAAGCGGGAGCCACGCCGAGCCGCTTCGCTCTGAAGAAGCGAAGATTAAAGCTGCGGCGGCTCGAGTGACCCCATTGGAGTGGGAGGCTCAAAGTCAACACTCGTGAAGGGGGCGCTAATGAGCTCGGAGAATGGCTCTTGAGAGGGAAACGCGGCGGACGATACGAGTCGCGTTCATCTCGAGAGGAGAGAAGAAGCACAGATTCCTGTAACACTCATAACACGCAGTGCTCATGGACGTTAAATAAATGGCGCATTGCTAAAAAAGGAGGAAGGAAGGAGAGAAAAAGTGAGGTGTTCACAGTTCTGTATGTGTGGAACAAATAAAGCACCCAAACACTCCACAATAAAGAACCTGTCTATAGTTTCCCACAATCCAGTCTTCATATAGACTGAGTCACCAAAGCGTGGATGCTTTGTTTGAGCTCTGGACTCTTTCAGGGGTGTCCAAATTTTTCAGCGAGGGCCGCATATGGAAAAGTCAGAGGATGTGAGGACTACTTTGATGGAGGTTTTTTTTGTAAAAAGGGTAAAGAACAAATACGTTTTATATGTATTTCCAGTCAGCTTTGTGTTGTATTATCGAACAACATTTAAGCTTTTCCTTGCTGCATTACAAGTTTTGCTATTTTTTCACCAATTGTTGCTGGGTTTTTTTAATTCTACAATGTCCCATGGGCCAATAAAAAAACAGGCTGCGGGCCACTTTGGACACTCCCGGACTAATTTTTTTTAGGCATACTGTAGGAAAACCGAGACATATTTCTTGCAATAATTGTCGTTTAAAACCAAAACCTACGAAAACTGGGGCATATAAAAACCTGTGGGTGTACTCAGACCCTGTCCACACGGGAACGCTCCTGGGATTTCTTGCTGAGTTTAAAAAAATCACATCCACACTGTTGCATTAGTAAATAGTCGCATTCAGACGGGAACGGATCACCTGGCGAAAATGATGTACAGTCGTCCCTCGCAATATTGCATTTTTTTCAGAAAATTAATAAATGATTGCTCTTTCGTGGTAGACTACGGCCTATTATTACTCAAAACATATTGCAATACAAGTGATATGTAGTATTCTGGTCACTACGCGGCAGTAATGACACAAAACATTGAGACATTACTTCCATCACATGACCTTAACACTGCATGAAGTCATGAAGTCAGCCATGGCATGTCCGACATGATAGAGTGAAAAAAGTTCTCCTCCCATTCCGTGTGGAAGTGGCTAGCTTGCTAGCTAGTGGCCGTCTCGAGCCCCTGCAGCATAAGAGTTGTGCAATGTGACGTAAACGATGAATAAATAGGAGCGTGAAGGTGACTATAGGGGTGTTATTTCATGTCTACAGGGCTCTAATGAAGTTAAAGACCATATTTAGAAAGTCCTCAACAGGTTTTCTGTGTTCTAACTACGAAAATATTGAATCCTATATTAAATTAATTGATCTTAGTTGCATCTGGAACCAATTAACTGCTATACACGAGGAATGACTGTAATACATAAGGTACGCCTACCTGTGGCGCTGTTAACAGACACGCAGACAGAATCATGTGACACCAAAACTATGGAAGAAGAAAGAGCGCTTGCACATAAAGTCCATCATCTTCCACGTGGCCAGCTTGTCTAGACTTACAACAAAGCAGAATTATTTCTGCAAGTTATTTTGGAGTGTAAGACAACAAAAATACCATTCGAATGTTGACAAATATTCAGATAATATGTCCGCTACCCTCATCTCTGGTCATCTGACTGCGACGGGGAACGGGCGATGACGTCATAGTTTTCAGAAAGTAGCAGTTTGCTTGTAACCACTTCTTACAAGTAGGTTTGAAACGACACGGCAACATAGGCGTTAATGAAAAAAATAAAAAATACCACTTCAGGGCACCCAGTTGACCGTTTCCATGTGGATGGAAGGCTGAAACAATAAAGTACTTTGCTGTTTCAGCCTCAAAACAGCCCCTCAGTGTTGTCTGTTGAGTTGAAATGTCGGCATTGAAATGACGGCACACCCAAATCAACATGATCACAAATCACAAAATATCTCCACGGGCAGCAGCACAAGTAAGACGCTTCACCGTGTGATGTCTTACTCGGCGGGAACCGAAAATAAAGTAAAATGCAAAATGTGTTCCTCCGACATGACAAACGACAAACAATAACGTCTGATTTTTCACTTTCTCTTTTCTTCACGGTCAAAGTAGCTCGGCACCCACCGCCCGACCTACAATTCCCTTTGCGCTTGCTTTGTCAGGGCGGGGTGATATATTATTATTAAGTAGAGCTATAAATCATAACACCTGGTGCAGGCTGCGCATTTAAAGCCATAATTCTTGACTCCTCCTAAAGCCATTACAGCAAAAAAAAAAAAAAAAAAATCCACTCTTTGTACTGTGGAGGGAAAGTCACTTGAAGTAAAGGAGAATCACTGACGCCTTCATCCATCAAGTGGCACTCAACCATCCTGATTTGCAGCATTCATACATTTTAATACACACAGTGCGTCTGTTGTGTGTACCTGTAGCCTAAATGCTAATATGCTGTGTTCCCACAGAATGTGTGTCTCAGTTGTGCACTTTATCATCTTTTTACACATACACTATAACTCTCATCCAGCGTAATAGTTGCCGTATATCACATACAATAACGTAACATTAAGGAGTGGGCCAGGACACAAATGTTAGCGACACTAGCATAGCTATGTGATGCATGTGATACATTACACTCGCTGCAGTCATAACGTCTTCATCCGCGCATTTAAACACTGTGGAACCCACAGCGTGCAGGCATACGACGCGAGAGAAAGTAACGCCGAGCGACTGGGAGGTCAGACGTTTTTCACTCTTTTGAACGCATATTGTTTTGAGAAGCCAAACTCTTGGCCCCACCAACTAAACGGAACCACGTTCCTCATCAGCGAAATCCGACCAGAACTCGGCTCACGGAACCAAGTGGGCCGTAAATCACCGCTGATGCGCTACACTGCAGATGGGGATGTCTTTATGTCAACTTTATGTCAAAAAATGCAAACTATCCTTTTTAATATGCATATTTTTTGGACTAATAGTATTTATTAGAATTGAACCATGCAGTGGCAGCATTAATAATTAATATATTTTTGAAAAACCGTGATGGACTGAATCCATGAAATTCAAAGCGCAAATTGGCAAGGGGAGACTGTACACTTTGCTGAACTTAGGGACGCATTTTGTTGCATTTCAACAACAAAAAGTTGGCAACAAAAAGTTTCCGTGTCCAGTCCTTGCACTTAGTGCCTCCAAAAAGAAATTCCTGAGTTGCGGTTGTGATTGGTCGGCTTGTAGTACATTTGTTTTCTGTGTGAATGAGTCATTCTCCTCCGATTTTATACCTGCTGTAACGCATAGATTATTTCCAGCTGCAGTAATAATCCCCTTCTCTCTTTCGCTAGCAATGGGAAGCTAACAAGCTAAATAATCAACTAGAGTTGTGGTTGCTTACGGAGTTGATGTCATGTCACGCGCTTAACCCTGACAAGAGTTATAAAAGCAGAGGGCCACATATTAAAATATTATTAGATTCATCTTTTAAATTTTTTTTCAAGTTCCTTGAAGGTTGGCAGGTCTGGAATTGTCTTCTGCTTTGGTTGAGCTTTTACGTGGTGTTCTCCTGCTGACGTTGATGTCCAGTATAGCATGTGTATACTGATACAAGCATCGTAATTGCGATGGCAACAAAGGTGCAAACCAGCTGTCCCCCCAGCACTGGGCTCAAGCGGTTCTAGAAGGTTAAGATGTGTAGCAAAGCCCGCTTTACAAAACTGTCCTCTGTGAAGACTATAACTTTCCGTCATCAGCCTGGAAGCTCGACTTGTTTTGCTGTCTGATGTCAGTCAAAGAGTGTGTCTTGTATAATTTGTTGAGTGTCACCATAGTGGCAGCCTGTCTTTAAGCTTTTGTCATCCTCTCTCAGTGAGAGTCACAGTGTCCTGTCCTGTCCTGTCCTGTCCTGTCCTATTTCCATTGTGTTGTAGCCACGTGGCTAACAGCACATTTCCATTGTGCAGACATTGTAAAGTGGCGCTACCCCAGCAGTTACACTGAGGCCATGACTTTTTAATGCTACAACTTCAACAAGGTGACTGGTGGGTTACTCTCACGCATTCCTGCCAGTCTAGTAATTCATGCAAATATCCAGCGACAAGAGGCACTAAATGTTTGATATTTGGATGTCCATGAACACGCCGGGACACACCTTTTTGACATATGTACACCATGTTACCGTGTGCTTTGCTGTACCCCGATGACAGCAATGCCGTCATACACATAACATTAATTAGGGAGCTAAAGTGCTGCTGCGTGCACACTAGCCAGAAGAAAACAGCCATAAAATGATGTGAGGCAATCACAGTGTAAACACAAGAAGTGACCCAGTTTCAATGTTTTTGTCTCCTCGGTGGGCCAGTTTGGATATTGATAGTATGGCGATATGAATGACAATCAGCACCTCCAAGTCAGAGTCCATGGTTCTCGCCCTGAAAAGGCTGGAGTGCCATCTCCGGGTCGGGGATGAGATTCTGCCCCGAGTAGGGGAGTTTAAGTACCTCGGGGTCTTGTTCACGAGAGAGGGAAGGTGGTGCGGCGTCTGTAGTGATGCAGGCTCTGTATCGGTCCGTTGGGGTGAAGAGTGAGCTGAGCCGAAAGGCAAAGCTCTCAATTTACCAGTCGATCTACGTTCCTACCCTCACCTGTGGTCACGAGCTTTGGGCAGTGGCCGAAAGGACAAGATCACTGGTACAAGCGGCCCAAATTAGTTTCCTCTTTTCACCTTGCAGACAAGGTGAGAAGCACTGTCATCCAGGAGAAACTCAGAGTAGCACCGCTGCTGCCTCTCAGTGAGGGAGGCCAGAAGAGGTGGCTCGGGATGCCTCCCGGATTAGCCAACGTCTTCAGTAATACTTTATTTAGTATAGTAGGCCTGGAATGTCCATATACAGTAGACGCCCCTACAACGTAAATAATCCGTTCCGAGAACCTTTATGTTACAGGGTTTTTATGTTATACGAAGCGTAAAATACATGTAAATAGCCTAATCCGTTCCAAGATCTTCCCAAACTCACCCCTTTGGCACTTCAAAATATTCCAAGTCCACCAAATATAGTGGGAAAATATAAGAAAACGTTAGCATGAACATAGTACAGTAACATTCCAATATAAAATAAGGTAATAAATAAGATTACTGTAAATGAATAAAACGGAAAAACAAAAACAATCTTACCGTTCACGAGATGTCTTGATCAGGAGCGCAAGTGGAGGCAGGAAGGAGGAGGTCTCTCACACAAACTCACGTACGCGCTATATAAGTCAGCCAATGAGATGAGAGCGTAGGCGGTGCCCCAATAATCAGCCAATGAGATGAGAGAGGAGGCGGTGCCCCAAAAATCAGCCAATGAGAGTGTGATGCGTCAGAAGGCGTCACCAAGTGTTAGTCTGAATTTGCACCGACTTGAGGCATTAATAAAGTTGATTGAAAAAAAAAAAAACTTGCACCGACTTGATGCTTTACGTTATATGGAATTTCTTCCGTAATACGATGCAAAAACTTTACATAAATTCTTTATGTTCAGTGGAATTTACGTAAAAGGAGGTTTGCGTTATGCGAGGTACGACTGTACAACATTTTAGATGTCATTGGCATGTAGTCCAGCAATTAAAAATAATTCACGATGTAGCAGACAGTTTTAAATAGAGACTTTCATAGAGAAGGCAATCTACCACAATGGTGATTTCTCTTTCTGTGCCTCTGATGAGCACGGCAACCACAAGAACATTTAAACACACATGAAAACATTACCAATAACACAAAAGAGCAGTAGAAAATTATATTATCCCTAAATACATTTTTTAACATTATTGCAGCCCTCGAGACATGACGCCCCTCTAGTCGCCTTTACATTTGTATTACCCAATCTAGTAGATCTAATAGCAGTTATTTTTTCTGCACAGCGTACCTCCTGTGGCCGCTGATGTCATCAGTGTAATATAATGGCAGCTTTAAATGGCTTTACACTTGTATTGTCCAATATAGCATATATAATAAAAGTAAATAAGCCGTTTAAGACGTAAATAAAACTCCTGCTCGTGTGTACGTGTCACAGTACGTGTTCCCTCGCGGACCTTAGTAGCAGAGCAGACAGGAAGTGACGTCGGAGGAGCAGAGTTGAGTTTGAGCTTGTGGTCGGTTATGGCCCCAACCGTAGCCCGTGTTGTTATTGTTATGATTATTATATTGTTATTATTGTGCCTGCAATAAATGCACTGGCGATCACGTCTGGTCATTGTCTCACCGGACACGGACACCTTGTGGCCAATGTAGAATACTACATTCACAAGGCTTCTTCTGCCTTGTATTTGCATTTGAGTTCATTTAGCCATTTTACTCTTTAAAATCTTTAATGTAGGCCGAGAATAAGTACAAAGGCTGTATTCAACCATGAACCAGCAGCAATTTATTCATTAATTATTGTGTGAAAATCGCGATAGAGTGAGGGTGCGATGTTTAACCCCGATGTAGCTAGACACGACTATAGTCCCGAAGGCTGTCCAACCAAAATATGTCGGGAAAATATGCCTTTAAAATGACACAATAAGTTTTTACCGTGGTCTACTTTGTTTCACACTTGTGTGACAGCTAAGAATGTTAAAAAATGAGATTTGTGACGGGCACCAGCAACCCAAGCGTTCTTGCATGGCTCCCTTCGTACTAACTGTACTCACCATTTTTTAGACTTGTTTGCATTGTAAATCCAGCCAAATTGGAGCATGCTTGAATAAAAGCCATCTGTTGTTGTTTTGAAACGTGAGCTTTGACCTTCCCTTAGCTGCAGCGGCTGACTAAATCAGCCAACGCCGCAAAATGAGGAAAAAAAAAAAAAAGTCCCAAAGCAGCGAGTGCGCCTCCACCGTCCCTCCGTGGTCATGAAATATAAAGGAGATACAACACCCCCGCGTTGGGGAAGGCTTTCAACCCCTGCTCTGTCTCTGCGTAAATATTTCATGGAGCCCTCTTACTTATTTGAGTGGGAATAATTGATCTGGAAAGAGCGCTGCCACGCACAAATGCGGCGCTTTGAGGACCTGCAAGGAAAAAGTTCTTTGACGGCTCGTTGTTTTGTTGGCTAAAATCTAAAAAAATATATAAATATATGTGACCAGGACAACAATATCGGTTTGTTTTGAATAGGTGTGTGCATGCTGGGAGCTTAACTTATGAAGATGCATTCATGTCCATTGTGTAAATGACAAAAACATGTCATCCAATTTTATGTATTTTGTCTGCCCACCTTCCTGTTGTACAATATTACAATAACTGCTATTGTTAGGCTTGTGGTCCGAGATGGATGGATGCAAAAATGTATTTTGTAGGAAAGGACAAAGCAGAGGAAATAATCGGAATTGTTGAGTTTATTTCGTGCATGCATACGCGGCTACACTGAAGTACCTCACAATTCGTCATGTCCGAAAAGGAGGAGGAAGAAGCTGAACTTCCCCCCCCTTTTTTTTTTTTTTTACCCCTATTCCATGTCACAGTAATTACTTCCTGTGTTCAGTGTCCAATTTACTCATTTTTAATACTTTTAATAAAGGATAAAGATGTGTACAAGTAGACTTTAAAGTTTAATGTAAGAGTTGACAGAAACATTAAACATTGGATAATCAATATACTTGGCATAAACATGTATAATAAGGAAAAAGTAAGAAAAAAAATAAGATTATTATAATACAACAATAATACAAATAAATACTACTATTACTAATATTAATAATAATATACAATTTATATTTGAAGAAAGTGTAAGAGTACTTATAGTTTTATATATTTTTTAAATATTATTTTTCATATATAATTTTAATAAAAAATCAAATGTGTGTCTATATTTACATATATATAGTATCATATATACATTTTTTTATATCTATTAAAAATAAATCAATAAAATAATTATATATGCAGTATGTGTATATAGTATTTTTTTATCTATTAAAAAATAAAATTCTACCTTAAATATTAGTATATTAGAATACAAGCACAAAATAAAAATGTGGGAGAAAATCATGGCAAATGAGTGGACATTTAATTAGCTTTTGTGTAACTGTGTTATGAATAAGCAGGTAAACAAACAGGACAGGAATTTACCTTGTTGCTCCAAATCATGTGAGCCGTCTTTGGAAAAATTGTCTTTGGGTGTAAGGGCATCGCTATCAGTGTAAATAAAGGAAAAATAGAGATAAATAGAGATAAATGTGGCAGATAGCGCCTCTGGCCGATGGCAGACCAAGGCCAATGAAGTCCAAAGGCCATTTTTTCACGCTGACATTTGAAATCCCATCTCGGAGATTAGAGCTGATGCCGCTCCTCGGATCAAACCAATCATTCCCGCGGAGGACGCAGCGGAGCCTTGGCGATCAATGAACTTCATCAGGAAGCGAGTTAAGCCGCGAAAAACAATTGTTTGATGCGCGGCGATATACGTTTGCCACGTGTGATGGATCAGCTCGGCGGTGCCGGCCACCAATCTGGGAGATATTGGAGACGGGATGGAATTAGAGCGGGAGACGTGGATCGATGCAGCGGGACCGAGCGAGCGTCCTCCCTATCTGTGCTGTGGTGTTCCAATGAATAGGCCAACATGGCGTGCATGGCACTGGAACTCAATCTCTTACATTACGGGTGTATACTTTTACACCTCCTCTTTCACCTTGGTGCAGTGGATGCCACTGATGTGACCTGATACACTCCATACCACCTCAGTCTGCTTGCTGTCATGGACCCATTCACATCTTTGGCTTTGGATGAGGGAAAAAACACAGCTTATGAGCCAAAATTTGAATGGCGTTTCTATTAAAAACAATATTGAGCAGAATGATGTGGCCAGGATATACAGTACACATGTAGAACTGTAAATGGCATTCGTGGCGCCCCCTGTGAGTTGTGGTCAAAATGCTTTAGAAGACATGCTAGCGTGCATGCACTACAGATATTCTCAAAGTTTTACAATCTTTAGACCAGGGGTGTCCAAACTATTTCCTCCGAGGGCCACATGGTGAAAAATGAGACAAGTGGTTAACGACTGTCCCTGAGGTACACCAGCAAAGACGTTTTGCTTGAGGGCGACCATGTTTTTCAAACAGTGTCACTCAAATTTGACACACACGTGCTTGTCAGTCCTCTAATGGAGTGTACCAAATTTGGTGGCGATTCGACTCCCCACAGTTACGGCCCGTGTTTTGTAGCTGTGTGAGAAAATGTAAGTCAGTGCGACCTATGGGGTTTAATAACAGCGCCACCATGTAATTGTTTGTCAGAAAAGTAATAGCACACGCAACACAGTAGGGGAGCGTGCTCTGACAAATTTTCACCCATTTGTGTGCAGCGTTTCAGGAGCAGAAGAGTCACATATACAGTCAGTAGCTCAACTTCCCATAGCTAAATCAACAGCGCTGTAATTGTGTTGTCACATGCTCTTTGTCTAACAGCATGTCTGTGAAAAGCCATAAAAATAAGAGTTAGAAGCTGTCGCCTCGTGTTACATGGGACCACAGTGAGTGTATCAGGTTGCCGCGGGGGAAAAAAACGCTGACGTGCTGTTTTTTGTGTGTGTGTTCTGCATCGACTCCAATATGCGTCATCTTGCTTGACCTCCGTTGAGCATGCACTGTTCACTGCGGGTGACAGAAATCCATAAGCTTTTGAAGGTCATGAGAAAAATGAAGGCTTGGGTAGACACTGAGCAAATAGACATCGCTGATCCCGTAATGTGATGGATCTATCCGTGAAGGACCCCCTCATAAGTGACAACAGCTCACACATCTGGATCAATAGTGTGTATTCGTAATGCAAAATAAGTCCCATAGGAAACAATGTAAAGTGAATTAATCCATTCCAGGCTCAACCTGAGGCAATTCTTAAGTGTAAAATGTAAGTCATAAAGCAGCTTTTGGGGTGTAAAGTGCTGATGGAGGCTTGGCGTGACTGCAGCGGTGTGGCTCCACAAGTTCGAGGCTGTCAGTTGTTTATCTCATGATTCTTTCATCCAAGCACCACTTAAGGCCAAAAGACAAATCCATTCACTCTGTTTTCCTTTTCAAAGTGCCGCCAGAGACTTTTTTTTTTTTCCTTGGTTACACTTTTGTCTTTGTGATGACGCTGCAATAACGAGGCTAAGTGCTCCAGTTTCCAGCTGCCGAACGGTTTCATTCATCATTTATCGTCATCCCTCCTATGTCCTTATTGCTGTTAGTCTTTGTTGCCGAGTGTCACTTGCGGCAGCAAGAGAAACTGTCATCATTTCATTTCGAGCCCCGCCTAACTGGCACTGTCGGCGTTGGCGCGGGATTACAGCGTTGGAAATATCAAGGAGCCCAGCAGGGCGCACGTACCGTGCTGTACAATGTGGTGTTTGCAGTACATTCTAGTACATTCTTTCTCACGTTTCTCCGTCTGTCGCTGTCTTTCGTCAATCAGCATGCAGCAGCAGGAACACAATGCTCACTTCAAGACTTCAAGAGCAGGTGACAACAACACAGTAGGCACGCCTCCCTCGGCAGCTCAGAGCCCAAACAGCATTGATTTCCAAGTCTGAATAACATTCCAACAAAAAAACCCTTCAACTTGAACTTAATAGCTCATAGACAGGAAGGCTTCTTCTACATGCAGAATTTCCTCTGTCTCCATACCAACACAATAACAAACTGTAACCTAAAAATCATTGCCCTAACAAATAGTAATAATAATACAGTGTTCCCTCGTTTATCGCGGGGGATAGGTTCCCAAAATAGTCCGCAATAAGTGAAATCCGCAAAGTAGCCAACTTCATTTTGTTTTTTTTTTTAACGATGATTATACAGGGTCAGGCAAAATGATCTGACACATTTGTAGGTTAAATAAAAGGCAAATAAAGTAAAGAAACAAAAAAGTGTTTATATTTTCGAAAAGTACATATAATGCCATTTTCTTCATATAATGCCATTTTGCTTTGTTTCTTTATAATGCCATTGTTTTTCGTTTCTTTTTCAGTTGCTGCCATGAATTGGACTGGTGAGCATCGCGCTTTCATTGTGGAAACGTTTATCAAAACAAGCGAATCTGTAACTGCAACACAACGAGCGTTCCGTTTGCACGTCAATCTTGGTAGACATGATCCCGTACCAGCTCCAAACACCATCTTGTTGTGCGTTACCAACTTCACAGCTACTGGATCTGCCTTGAGTGTGTGGACAATAATGGATCCCATTTGACTGATTTGATTTTTAAAAGATAATGAAACAGAATGGCATTGTTTCTTTACTTTATTTGCCTTTTATTTAACTACAATCTACATTTAACCTTTAATGATCAACCTACAGGTCGGACACAAGAACTTAAGTCACTCGCGTGTTTCACTCCTGGCACCGTTCCGCCGTACTGTAGCGTTTTTGTATCCTTGTTCAACGTATCAGGACGCAGAAAACAATGGGCGGTGCAGACAGACGAGCAAGGGAAGAGAGAGACACTCATCTTGCCACAGTGCAATTCTTCTTAAAGGACCAGGCTCGTCCTGTAACAGCATTCATACATTGTGATTAAAAAAAACAACAAAAAAAAACAGACAACCCGCGAAAGGTGAACAGCGGCACAGTGAGGGAACACTGGGACTGCAATAAAGTCGATATATTAAGAGACAACGTTGAGTTATGGAAAGACAAGTAACTGAATAGTATTAGAATTTTTATTTTATCTTGTAAGAATAAAGTCTATGCATTTAGAGCAGGGGTCGGGAACCTTTTTGGCTAAGAGAGCCATAAAAGCCACATATTTTAAAATGGATTTCCTTGAGAGCCATATAATATTTTTTAACATTGAATACAAGTAAATGTGGGCATTTTTAAGGAGGACCTCTAAAGTTATTCTTTTTATTAACATTGTTACACTGAAGCTATCCAATAATAAATAAATTACTTCTTACCATTAATGCGACTTCTGGTGCTGCGTGCTTTTGCACCGTACTCCGTATCTTTTTCTTTTTCCAGAATTAGCGATCTGACTATTTGGTTTAAGGAAGGGAAGTTCATGCGAATAGGCTACTGCGAATAGGCTACCGCATTATCCAGTGATAATCGAATTTTGGTGTTTGACCCGGAAAATATTGGAAGGACAGCTGGCACTGGCTCTGGCCACCCGCATTGTGGTAGAAAATGGATGGATGGACTAAAATGCATAACAAAGTTTTATATTTTGAGTGTTATTTTTAACACTGTGATTTCTGTAATGTACATTAAAAGGTCAGCAAACAAAAAAACAAAAATACATTTTTATCGTGTTAAGACATGTTTGAGAGCCAGATGCAGGCATCAAAAGAGCCACATCTGGCTCCCGAGCCATAGGTTCCCTACCCCTGATTTAGAGAAAATGTTAAAATATTGCAATGAAAAACGTGAATATTTTTGGAATGTTTATTTTATTTTACAAGAATAAAGCGGCTATAGTAAGAGAAAAAAGTTCAAACATGGCAAGGCGAAAATCTGGATATTCTGAGAATTTTTATTTTATTTTACAAAAATGATACATGAAGAGAAAATGTTACAATATTGCCAGGAAAAACATAAGAATATTTTTTGATATTTTTTATTTTATTTTACAAGAATGAAGTCGAGATATTAAGAGAAAATGTTAAAATATTGTGAGGGGGGAAAAAAGTGAATATTATGAGAAGTTGTATTTTATTTTACAAGAATAAAGTCAGTGTACTGTATTAAGAGAATAAAATCAAATATTGTGAGAATTTTTTTTTATTTTATAAGAAAAAAAGACATACGATATTTACGGGTAAGCCAGCGTCATTGGCTGTGAAGGCAAACAAATATGTGCATTCAGAATTCAACTATTTTCTTCCAACATTTTTCTAGCACACGCAGGACGTATTTTTTGTGTGTCATTATCACACTGGCCCCCCTCATCCAGTCAGCAGTCAAAACGCAGTATAGATGCATTCACGGACTTGCGGTGAGTCGGATATGTCGCGCTCTTTTTGAAAACGCACAGTTCCACCGCTTCGATGTTACAAAAATAAATAAAAATCACAGAGCCCGGCGTGGGAGCCGCAACAAGGGGGCTGAAGAGCCGCAGGTTGGCGACCACTGTCCTATGCAGACCCACTGCAACACGCATCCTGAAATCATTCAAAACAAACAAGTGCACATGAAAACAGTGTCCTTGGTGGAGGTAACAGAAAAGTAGAAATGATGACGCCAGCAGTCTGGTTTCTGGATTGTAGTGTTTGTTTGCATTGCTCACTAATTCCTCATTCTTCAGCTGGCCTTGAACGCTTAAGGCTCACAATGTAAATGGAGCTGAAATGTCTCCGATGGAGACGCTGGTATTTCCCTGCTCAGCCACCGCAAAGCATCACCTGCAAACCTCCCCGGCCGCCCCCTATGGACCATTTCCTGTCAGCGCTGCGCGGCCTGGATGCTTATCTGCTTCCTCGCAGCATGTGCACAAAGCAGCCGTGCACGCCGTTCACAGCTGGCTCCAAAAAAACCTCCGCTCGCGGTTGCCAGCCGCTGAGCCGTGCATGGCTCAAGCAACCGCACACGTTTACGGTCTTGCCAGAGAGCTGCAGTGAGGCCTGGGAGCCTGGGCTCCAACACGTGTCTGCACACGGCTCATTGCATGGCGAGGCTGTGATTTGCTGCTTGGATGCCGTCCTCGCGCTTACCATCCTTGCCGGTGCTGATCGCATTGTCTCTGCAGTGCTTTAGGACGCTTTAGACTTTGCTCACTGGTAAAAGTTAGCGTTTATCCTCAAATATACACCCTTGTACACTTCCTCCCTCCCTTACTCATTGTGACACTTTTAAGGTTTTAAGGTGTGGGTGTAATACCTCCAAATTCTATTCCGAATGCCTCTAAAGTCACAGTTCAAATCGCAGTCTTAGTGTACATTCTGTACCACGCTGTACCTCACAGGGTAATAAAAGTAGCCTCACATTAAAGGCAACAAGACTCCGTGTGCGTCCTTCGTTGTCATAGTTCAAATATGCTCTTGTTTTTCGTTTTGTAGCACGTAACTTCTTTTTACACTTGCGTGGCAGCTAACCACCATAGCAGTACGTCTTTGTATGTTTTTCTGTTAGCGGAGGTCAACTTTTTCTTCCACCAGTATGACAGTTAAAGGGCGTTAAAACGGTGCCTAAGATGCTGCTCCAGTTCAGCAGGTCCATCTTTAACCTAAAAACCTGCACGTATAGCTAGACTAGGCTGGCAGCCAGATAAATTAGAAATATATTATTCCACATACTTGTAGGGAAGCGTGTATTTCCTAAGAGCTTTCCGCTGCACAAACACTCAAAGGGGGAAAAAAAAAAAGCAAGAGCAGTTACAAGCCTCCCCCGTACGAGGCTACAAGGTTATATTAAGTTTCTGACGGTTAAATTATTCCGCATCGAGCTTGACATTTGGGCTGCGAGGCTAGCGGAGGTCCGGGCTCCGGGAGCACTTGGGGGAGCGACGTGGGCAGAGCGATGAATGATGGATGATGGCGGATGAAAGGCGAGCTGCAAGAGGAATGAGGCGATAAAAGGCGGCCATGAATCAAAGATTGCGGCTCGTGACCTGTGGGAGGGGAGGCCGAGCACTGATCTCGTATTGTTGTTGAAAGGCTTCGCTTTCTGACAAGAAGGAACAAACATGGACCCCCTTAATCATTTTGGATCCAAAATGCGGAGATGTGTACATGTGACCCATGGGGTGTTTGTGTAATCTAACTCTTATACTCCTGAACCGCTGCACACAAAACAGTGAAAATTTGTCAAAACATGCACCCCTACTGTGTCGCTTGTGCTATTATTTTTCTCGCAAATGCACCACACGGTGGCGCTGTTTTGAAACCCTTAAGTCGGGCTGACTTGAAATTTCTCACAGAGCTTTACAAAACAATCCACCACAACGTAAGTGTGTTTAGCCGAATCATCACCGATTTTGGTACACACCTGTAGGGGCCTGACAAGCACGTGTGGGTCAAATTTGAGCAGGATTGTTTCAAAAACATGGCCGCCATCAAGGAAAACGTCTTTGTGAAGGTCCCTCAGGAACAGTCGTTGACCATTTGTCTAATGCAGGGGTGTCCAAAGTGCGGCCTGGAGGCCATTTGAGGGTCACGGCTGTTTTTTTTTTCTTGGACTGTGGCACATTCTAAAAATGTAACAAATTTAACAAGAAAACCTGTTAAAAAAGCAACAGGAAGATTGGAGTATCAGTAATTTTACAAGAATGAGTCAAAATATTTAGAGAAGAAAGTTTTAATCTAACAAGAAAAAGTTGTAATTTTACGAGAATAACATTGTAATATTATGAGGGGAAAAAAAACATCATTTTAGCAGCATGAGGTTGAAATATTAATAAGTAAATCAAGTAATGTTATGAGAAATAAATCAAAATAAAAATTCTAATATTATGGGAATACTCATAATATTATGGGAATAAAGCCACAATGTTACAGGAAGAACATTTTACAAGAAGAAAGTTGAATTAGTTAAAAAAAAAAAAAAAACTAATGGAAGAAAGAGCTGTAATTTTATGAGAATTAAAAAAAAAAATTATTCTAACGAGAAAAAAAGTCTCAATTTTACAAGAATAAACTCATAATATGAGGAACAATATCATTTTGTAAGCATAGAGTTGAATTATTAAAAATTGTTTTTTTTAAGTTGTAATATGAGAAACAAAATAAATATAATATATATAATATTTATACTTTATTATTTATCTTTATATATATAATATATACTTATAATATTTGGAAAATTATGTTGAGGCTAAAAGTTATAATATTATGGGAATAAAGTCATATTATTACAAAAAAAAAATTTCAAAGATTATTTAAGAATACAGTTGAAATATGTGGAATTTTTTTTTAACTGCAAAAATGGTAAAAACAAACCAAAAAAGAGCAAAGATTGAAGTTCATACTAATGTAATATACTTTATATCACCTATATCACATATCTACGACAAAATATCAAAGTGGCCCTTGCGTCCTTTCATTTTTCACCGTGGGCCCCCCGCTAGCAAATGTTCATGCACGTCATTGATTGTTTGTCTCGTGTTTATAATTTGAGGATATTGTATTCCTTCACCTGGGACATTGCATTTTTTTGTTTATTTGTGAATGAAAGCCCGCTGGACTGCTTGTCTGAGCACAAACACATCCAAATCCGCCTTTCTGGACCTTGCTTTGGATGCTGCATTGTTCAAAGCATGCAGGAAGATCCTAAATGTCCTACAATGGAATACTCAGGGGGATAATAATGGGATTAGGTGTCAAGCCAGCCTGGGGTAAACAACAGCAGTCAAACATGAGCCTTGAGGTTAATCTACAGAGACACACTTAAGGCGCCATCGCCCCGTGAGCCTTGTCGTTCTCTGCGGGTCGCCAGCTTCCCCAGCGATTACGTCCACCCAGCCGAGGTGCCCAATTGTGGCGTGCCGGCACTTAAGTTGGTGTAAAATGACAAACTCACCCAAGGTTACAGTGGAGATGAGCAGGCCTCCCACAGCGCACATCTGATGCTGCCTTTAAATGCAGCAATTACCACCCGCCGTCTCCGGCTGAAGCTATTTCATTATTTATTTCAACAAATAGGATTACGGGCAGGCGGCGGCTTGATTGTGGCGAGGGACGAGAGATGCTCCCTGGGTGGCTGGGTGGCCTTTTCTCAAGTGTCGCTGTGTTGAACGTTGCCATTAACAGACGAGAGCGCAGTCAACTTGTAAGACCCTTGGAATAAACAATAATATGAAAATAAAAGTGAAACCCAGTAAAACCCCAATAGCTTTTCTCACAAACAAACAATAATGCCAGGAGGAGCCCCCCCATTTGAGAATTTTTTTGTCTGCTTTGAATTGTAAATATATTTTTTTTAACGGTAACTTCAATAAAAAGTGCAGTGCAAAAAGAGTACTGCAGCTGTGACTCCAAGACGTGATAAGCTTTAGATCTTTTTTTTTTAATGGCAACCTTCATTAAAAGTGGTTTGATGGGGAAAAACAGTACTGCAGCTATGAAACCAGCAGAGGGCGCTGTTTTACAAGTCGATTCACTCAACAGTTTCCAGCAGGAAGATGCTTTGACAAGATGTGATTAGGGTTAGGGTTGTTTTTTTTGCTAACTTATATAGAAAGTGGTTTGATGGCGCTATGTGCAGGGGAAAAAGAGTGCTTTAGCTACAAATGCAGCAGAGGGCACTGTCTCACAAGTCAATTCACTTAACATTTTCCAGCAGGAAGATGCTTTGACAAAACGTGATAAGGGCTAGGGTTGTTTTTTAAATGGTAACTTAAATAGAAAGTGGTTTGATGGCACTATCTGATCTGCAGGGGAAAAGGACTTGTTCCCCCCTGCAGATAGTGCCACAGTTTGTATCATAAAAGTGACTTTTCACAATATTTGCTAATATTGTAATGCTAATATGATAAGCTTGTATTGCAATTGAATTTCATAAATAGCATAAAAGCATAAAAAGATTCCATTTAACAAGCCGTGATGTGGTCTTCCTGGTAGAAAATAATGCCGAGTGGCAGGTAAGTCCTTCAGGGTGATGTTAGCCCTGATGGAGATGCGGCAATGGTGCAATCAGACGACTCACAACTCCAGCTATTAATTCATATAAATGTGAATTTTTTTTTTTAAGTTGCAGCTTCCAATGCAGCTTCTACCGTACGTTGAAACGTGGAACTTTGACAGTGCGCTTGTGCCGGGAGAACTCCGTTTACTCCTCCCTCCCTGCAGGCCGCCTCAAGCTTCCCCTAATTGATGTCGATTAATCAAATCAGTGGCGCAGTGCAGGGAAGAATGACCTTATCAGCCAGGCGGCGTGACCTCTGTGGTATGAAGCTTCCTGATAAATAAGAAAATACGGTGCCGGCTAAGCACATTATATATGCTCATGCACGTCGAAGTGTACAACACAGCAACGGCGACGATAACGGATGTTAGATGCAAATTGCGCACACACTTTTTTTATGTTGCTAATTGCATATGTTGCTAGTTGAGTAGTTGTAAACGCGCTGTCCAAACTTTATGGTGAACGTTTGCATTGTCACAACACAACTCTGTGAAAAGATTTACGTAACCCAAAAGATCACCCGGGCTTTTTCCCCTCCAAACTGTAAATGACGAGGCTTGTCGCCAAATGTGTCACCAGCGACACCCAAACAAATGCAGATTGAACGTCAGATGCGGTGCGTGGACTAATTTCACCCCAAGTTTGACACAAGCTAGAGCGATCAAGCAATGTGTTTGTTGAACAGTAATAGCAACTAAAATAGGATACAGCAAGCTAACGTTATCTGGGGTTATGTTGTGTATAAATAAGTCATTTCAAGGCTCAAATATAAGCTAATCTTGCATTTGTACGACCTTTTCTCTGAAAGACTTCTTGTTAGCATGCTAATATGTTATCCTAAGCTTAGCTAGCCACCCTGAACACTGATGTTCGAGTTGTTTTTACATAAAACTGTCGAATTAATTGGATTATAGGGTTTAAATTAAAAGTGATGTGTAACAAAGCGCTTACTAAGTTTCTTTCAGCGTGCTAATATGCTGACTAGCTATATTCTTGTGAATGTTAGCATTGTTATAGCCATTCTTTGAGTCCTTTTCTACATAGGAATATACTGTAGCGTTAGGTGGATTTAGAAGTCTTCACAAGAAGAAAAAGTTAATTCCAAAGAGCTTTCCTTTGAAAGATTTCTTGTTAGTACGCTAATACGCTAAACTAAGTATATTCTTATAAATGTTAGCATTGTTATAGCCATCTTGAACACTTGTCAAGGTTCTTTTCACATAGAAATGTAGAATGTGTTTGATTAGATGGCCTAACATGAAGTGAATTCCAGCAAGTGGACCAGATTTACAAAGAACTTTCCCCTGAAACGTAATGCTAAATGTTAGCATCTTTATAGCCATCCTAGATTTATTTTCACATTAAAATGTAGAATTAGTAGGTTTAGAGGGCTAGGCAAGAAGAAAAAATGAATTTTAGCATGTGGAACAAACAACTTTTCCCCTGAAGGGGTTCTTGTTAGCACGCTAATATGCTAAGCTAAGTGGTCATCATTTTACCTGCTCACTCTGAATTGTTGTAGCCTTCTTGAACAGTTATTTTAGGATTCTTTCCACATAGAAATGTACAATTAGTTTGATTAGCGGACGTAACAAGAAGAAAAACTGAATTCCAGCATGTGGAACAAAGCTTTTCCCCTGAAAGCGTCTGTGTAGGCTCTCAGTCGTACAGGAGTTGTCCATCGAGGAAAAGGCTTCTTGAGACGTCATCTGTACTTCTGTGTAGAAGGTGTCGGACGTTTCGCTCCTCATCCGAAGAGCTTCGTCAGCAAACTAATAAGTGCTGGTAGCTTAGGCCTTAAATTCAGTAAGAGTGGGCGGAATTGGTGTGCCAACACCCTCCTCCTATTGGTTCGTTACACTAAGCCTGGGCGGAGCAGTGGTATAATCCTATCCTGTTATTCACACCTACGATAAAAGGGAAGTGTCGCTCCCTGAATTGGGTATGAACGACTCTGATACTGGCTTGTTAGCATCTATTGTTCTGGCTCGGCCCTGCCTTCACCTCATTTGCAAGACTAAGAGCTGTGGGTTTTGGTCTCAGTAACCTGCTGAACACAGGGTCCAAATTGAACCTCAAACCACCATTCCGATTCAATGATGGGTTCTGTTGTTTGACAAAAATAGCTTCCTTTACTCCTCTTTCAAACCATCTGTTTTCTTTGGCCAAAATCTTTACCTCGCTGTCCTGAAAAGAGTGATTGGTAGCTTTCAGGTGTAGATGTACTGCTGATTGAGGACCACTAGCATTGTCCCTGCGATGTTGATAAAGCCTTTTTTGGAGCATTTGCTTAGTTTCCCCAATGTAGTGCTCTTTGCATTCCTCATCTTTACAGTGGATGGAATAGACCACATTGCTCTGTTTCTGGTTTGGAGCCTTGTCTTTAGGATGCACTAATTTTTGTCTCAGGGTATTTACTGGTTTGAAATATCAAATTTACTCGCGAGGACACTAAAGAAAACCAACTAGCCTTCTTAGACTGCAAGGTAATTATAGGAAAGGACAGACAGCTACTTACAGAGGTCTTTAGAAAGGCCACACACACTGACCAATACCTGCTTTTTGAATCAAACCATCCACTACAACATAAACTAGGGGTTATTAGGACCCTCCAACATAGAGCGGAACAAATACCTACTAGTGCTGAGGGAAAGAAAAAGGAGACACAACATGTCCAGAGAGCGCTCTCAACCTGTGGGTACCCACGGTGGGCTTTTAACAAATGTCAAAAGAAGAGAGTAGGGAAAGAAACCCAAAAGCCCACAGAAGCAAAAAGGAGAGGAGTGGTAGTCCCTTATGTAGCGGGGGTCTCCGAAAAACTCCAGAGGATCTTATGGCAACACAAAATTCCTACCTATTTCAAACCAGTAAATACCCTGAGACAAAAATTAGTGCATCCTAAAGACAAGGCTCCAAACCAGAAACAGAGCAATGTGGTCTATTCCATCCACTGTAAAGATGAGGAATGCAAAGAGCACTACATTGGGGAAACTAAGCAAATGCTCCAAAAAAGGCTTTATCAACATCGCAGGGACAATGCTAGTGGTCCTCAATCAGCAGTACATCTACACCTGAAAGCTACCAATCACTCTTTTCAGGACAGCGAGGTAAAGATTTTGGCCAAAGAAAACAGATGGTTTGAAAGAGGAGTAAAGGAAGCTATTTTTGTCAAACAACAGAACCCATCATTGAATCGGAATGGTGGTTTGAGGTTCAATTTGGACCCTGTGTTCAGCAGGTTACTGAGACCAAAACCCACAGCTCTTAGTCTTGCAAATGAGGTGAAGGCAGGGCCGAGCCAGAACAATAGATGCTAACAAGCCAGTATCAGAGTCGTTCATACCCAATTCAGGGAGCGACACTTCCCTTTTATCGTAGGTGTGAATAACAGGATAGGATTATACCACTGCTCCGCCCAGGCTTAGTGTAACGAACCAATAGGAGGAGGGTGTTGGCACACCAATTCCGCCCACTCTTACTGTATTTAAGGCCTAAGCTACCAGCACTTATTAGTTTGCTGACGAAGCTCTTCGGATGAGGAGCGAAACGTCCGACACCTTCTACACAGAAGTACAGATGACGTCTCAAGAAGCCTTTTCCTCGGTTTTCCCCTGAAAGGCTTCTTGTTAGCATACTAATATGCTAAGCTAAGCAGTGATCATTTTACCTGCTTACTGTGAATTATTGTTCATCTCGAACATCAATCTTCAAGCGAGTTTCACATACAATGTAGAAGTGGTTTGATTAGAGGGCTTCGCAAGAAGAAAAAGTGAATTCCAGCACAAAGAGCTTTCTATCGGCCTTGCTCTCGCTGTAAACGTCTTCATACACCTTCCCTTTCAGCCTGTTATTTTCAATTTTGAGTCCTATTTGGCTTTAGAAAAAGAAAATGTGTGGCGCCGCAGCCAAGCAGCGTCGGAATTTCCTGCGAGAGCGAAAGAAATAGACAAGACGCGACCCCGTCGACCTCCACGGGAGCTGCAGCGGCGGTGATATGGAGACGCTCAGAGCCATTCCCGCCTCGCCGCATATCGTTTTGTCTGCATCCTGACTGTGGCCTGGGGAACAATCGGACACATGATAGCGCGTTAGCAGGAGAATTGAGGCTGTCAATCAAGAGCTGGGAAGCCTGAAGCTAATCAATGCAAGCAGGGCATCATGTGATCATGATTATACGCTGGCATCACAGTAGTATTTTACAGCGTGACAATGCTAACTTCATGAGCAGCCCGTTAGCTGGCGACTATCGTGCCTTTTTAGCCATGTTTTTCCGGTCCGGCCCAATTACAAGTAGTAGTCGTTGAAAGGCTGAAAGGCTTTTAATGCAGCCTTCACATCTATCGACAGCGTAGCATGTGAAAAAAGGGGGAGCTTGTCGTGGAGGCTCTGCAAAAGCGAGCTCATTCATGCAAAAGAACAATAACTCACAGGACCAAAAAGGGAAATGCTGTGGTGCACGCGGTCAAAGTTTCAGCCTTTTCATCTGTGAGGGCTGCCGATGACAAGTCGAAGGCAGGTGCTCTGGTTTTCTAACTGGAAACATATCAATATGAGCAAGTTGGGACACGGTTACTTTTAAAAACACTGCTTTGTCTGTGGACTTTTGTTTTCATGTCACTTAAAAATGAGAGTATTGAACATTTAGCGCTGCCTTTTCCGGGAATGACTTTCTTCTGCCTGCTTATTGGCTGGCATGGCTTCATAGTGAAGACTTATAGTGCCACCTGTTGCTTTGACGGGCACTTAAATGGGTTTTCATGTGTGAAAGGCATCATTTTTGAGCTGGCATTAGGGAGTAAAAGTGGTTTTAATAGGCATGTCCAATATTACCGGCATAAAAATGAGGTATCAGTGTTTCCGCATGAGTGATGATGTCATGCTCCACACAGCAACAAGCTTGCGAGCTCAGTGTGTCCGCGGTCTGTATTTATTTTCAAGTTTAGCATTTGGATTGTAAATACGCAGTTTGCAATTGCTCATGATTTTTTTTTTAGGACTGTTTTGAATAAATAATACTAATAAATAAATACAAGTACATAAAGTTGTATAAGTACAGAAGTTATATAAAATGTATTATATTAAAAAAGTGGTATAAAACACGTAAATCCAACTGCAGTCATCCCTCGTTTATGGCGGTTAATTGGGTCCACACCCGAGCGCCGCAAATGAATTTCCGCGATATAGCATTCACTGTTAATAAATGCAATATTTTTGCAATTAGACTGTTGATGACTTTTCTAAATACGCTTTTTAACATTATTAGAGCCCTGTAGACGCGAAGTAACACCCCTATAGTCAGCTTTACACTCGTATTATTCATTGTGTTACAATGCATTGCGTAGCTCTTATGCTGCAGGAACTTGAGATGGCCGCTAGCTAGCAAGCTAGTGAGCTAACCAGTTAGCCTCGTATGTATTTGTTCTAAACTTAATAAGCCAAAAACGTACCACTTCCACACGGAATAAGAGGAGAACTTTTTTTCGGGCATGCCATGGCTGACTTCATGCTAGTGAATTCAATATGCTTTGACTAATAAAGCACATTGAAATACAAGATTAATACAAAAGTCTACCATGAAACAGCGATCACTCATTAACTCATTTCTGAAAAAAATGCGATGTAGTGAGGGAGCGATAATCAAACCGCGATATTGCGAGGGACGGCTGTTTATGGGACTTCTTTATTTGTAGTGACGTAAGATGGGCATTGCTTTACATTTTAAAGCAAATCTCACATGTGAGATTTCCCATTTTAAGAGTTAATAGTAATTAGTGGTTTGAACATATTGAATGTGAATTTTCCCCCCCCCAATTGCCTAATGGGCCAGCTCGCTGTCACAATTTTCTCCCATGTTTGTTTTAAATTGAAGAAATCATTGTCAGAGCATGAATCATATTCATTTTGAATATCTGATCCTAGAAGCTTTAGATCAGTACAGTATGATGAGCCACATGCCGGAAAAATAATTGCTGCTTATCACGATTGCAGTGCAGTTGATCTGCTGAAAATTTTGATGAGAGGATGAAGTCACATTCCACCATCAAAAAGGACGCTCCCTTTGAGGCGGAAAGTTTTCGTATTTTTGCAAGAAACTTAAACCAAAAAAAAAAAAATCACACGAGGAGATGTCAGGGGATTCACTTGGAAGGCTTCGTGAAGGCGGCTCACTTTGTGACGGCGACTCGTCTCTCACTCATAATTCCATTTTTCATCAAAGTGTGTTTTTAATCTCTACGTTCTCTCATCTTGCCTGGGAATCCACTTGTCCTTATCGTTGATGTTAGTCCCTGCCAGTGTTGCCTGAGCAATTTAAAACTTGGATGGATTCCCTCCAAGCAAGCAGTACTTGCTGTGCCTAATTAATTCCTAATATTCCTAATCTTTTTCCTTGCCTGTTTAAGCACATAGTCACAACTCACAACATGCATTTAATTTGGCATAAGGCGGGGCAAAGCAAAGGAGACTATCCTGACTCAGAAGTTGAGAAATCTGATGCTGATTTATAAAGTCTTTGTATCTTGGCGCCTTTCCATTGTGGTATTGACATCATCAACCACTAGAGCAGACCACTGATTGCATTCTGTATTTTGTACTGCCATTGTCGTGTGCTGTGTCACTCTAGACTCCAGATGCAGAGGCCGAAAAACAGTTAAAGCCCTTTTGAAAGTAGTACACAAAGCCAACAAAGGAGAGAGCAAAAACCACAGGCGATGGTGTGCAAGAACTTAACTGAAAAACGACACCATGAAGGCTTAGTGTTATGAAAGAATTTAGTCTCTAATCAAAGTCAACAAAGTACAGAAAGCCAACAAAGGAGGGAGGAAAAAAAACAGGCGATGGTGTGCACAAACTTTTAACTGAAAAACGACACCATGAAGGTTTAGTGTTATGAAAGAATTTTGTCTCTAATCAAAGTCAACAAAGTACACAAAGCCAACAAAGGAGAGAGAGAAAAAACACAGGCAAGGGTGTGCAAGAACTTGAAAAAAAGGAACCATGAAGACTTACTGTTACAAAAGAAAGAAAATAGTTTCCCTAATGAGTCACACAAAGTACAACAAAGCCCACAAAGGAGGGAGCAAAAAAACCCACAGGCGATGATGTGCAAGCACGTAACTGAAAAAAGGCACCATGAAGCCTTAATGTTATAAAACAAAGGAAAGCAGCGGGTCGGGCTGGATGGCAGGGAAACTCTACAACTAATTAATGTCCAAAAAGTAGCAGAAGCCCAAGCGAGAACCGACATCTCCCAGCTACAAAGAATCGGTTTGAAGTAGCCTGACAGCCAATCAGCAGTAGGGGCTCCCAGTCGACCTGCCTCCAAGCAGAGGCCCTCATTTCACAGCAAAAAGTATGGAATAAAGCAAAAATCCTAAACTTGAGAGTTGTCGTAAACTGAGATTGAAACAGTTCCACTCCAGTGCTGTAGGTGGTGTTGATGTTTGGTCACGAACTGTCAGTCATTAGCTCCTTGTCGGAAATAATCCAGAGAAACTTTGGGTTGTTTTGCCGTGAACCGCAGCTGAACTTGTGCTTGTTTTCGTATTTTAATTGAGCCCAAATAGTCTCATGAATTTATGTAAGGATCGGCGTGGCGGTGTGGGAATAGGACTGACTCCTGCCTGCTCTCCTGCCAAAGTATTTTAGTAAGTAAGTATTTTAGTCTGAGTTTAGAAACTCATCTCATGAGTCACACGGATGACTGTAAGATGCACGTTTGACTCCCCTCACTCTCCTCTTGGATAATGTAGTAAACACACAAGACCCTCTTTAGCGTCGTTCTTTCCGACTGACGCGTTCAGTATTTCGTGGTGTTCGCCGTTTTCCCGGCCTAAGGCCGAGGCGAGCGGAGCCGAGGGGTCCTCGCGGGTTTGCAATCACCTTTTTTAAAATTCAAATTACCCTCTGGGATGCCAAATTTAGCCTCTTGAAATATTCATGGCGAGCTTGTAGGGTTTACCTCAGAGAGGGCAGAGGGGGGAAGTGGAGAGCGGCATGAGAGGGAGGGGATACAGGTAGCGTTTCAACCGGGGGCCCAAGCGGTGCTTAATTTTTCATGCAAGCTGCCTTGCAAAAGTCACGGGAGGGAATACTCAAAGGTACTCACATATTGGACTCTTTCTTTTATGTCTTTGGGTATCAAAGAGTTAGTTTTAGAGTGTCAGCTGGGCTATAAAGGACTTGATGTCTATAACTTGTCATTCAGGCTGTGTTTGTGTGCTCCCACCGAGCCAAAGCATGCAAATTCACTTTCATTACAGACGCAGAATTTGTGTGGGTGTGACTAATTGTCTCATTGATTGACAGGTTGACTCTGCCTCTTGTTCTCTGTGAACCTGCACCGTCCTGCAAGCTCCACTTTATTAGGCACACAGTTGAAAGCGATCTAATTACAAACGTATCAAACACATCTACCTTTTTACAAAGATAATGCTCAGTTCTGACTGACACTCATTCCTCTTCTCGGTGCATGCAGAGCCGGCTGGCACATTAGGCAATACAGGAATCGCTTGTTTATCGCTGTTATTTGGTTCCAGACCCGACCGTAATAAGAGAATTTCCGTGAAGTTGGATTCCTTATTTATAAATGAGATATTTTCATAGTTTGCGCATAGAAAACCTGTTTACGGCCTTCTAAATACGGGTTTTAACATCATTAGATTCAAGATTCAAGATTCAAGAGAGTTTTATTGTCATGCAATGCAATTGTTAGATAGAACCCTCTAGACATGAAATAACGCCCCTATAGTCACCTTTACGCTGGTATTCCCCTTTATAGTAGACATCATAAGAGTAAATAAGGCATTTAAAACATAAGGCTAGTGTGGTGTTGCTGTAAATGTGTTCCTGTTCGACAGGGGAGATGATGGGTGGGCGAACGGGAAAGAACGTCGGGGTTCAGCTTGGCGTGGGTTACTGCCGCAACAGTAGCCCCATTTTTATTAGGGATTATTGTACCTGTTGTGAGAAAATTCAAACATGCAATAAAAGCCTACTGTTCTGGCGTTCAAGTCTGATGCTCGTGTGTCCCATCGAGCATTACAGTAACATTACTGACGGGTGACCCTTGTAGAATACTACATAGTTTCACAATGTCCTTGAATGCATCTTCTCAATGCCCTATATTTGTATTTGAGTTAATTTAGCCCTTTTTATGCCTGAATATGCTTATTTTAGGCACAAAAACAAGTAATATAACCTTAAATACGCACATCTTTTGAGTAATAATAGGATGTATTCAACCAAAAAAACAGCATGATTTACAGACCCTTTCCAAAAAATTAGAATGTCATGGAAAAGTTGTTTAATTTCCATAATTCCATTCAAAAAGTTAAACTTTCATAGATTATAGATTCAGGGCCCACAATTTAAACGATTTCAAGGATTTATTTGTTTATTTTTACATAATTTGGGCTTCCATTTCATTAAACCCATGAAAACAGGAATTCAAAAAATTAGAATACTGTGAAGAAACCAGCCCAAATTTTGCAGGGCATGAATGTTTTAAACTGAGTGTCACACACTAATCATCTACTAAACTCAAATCACCTGCACAGGCTTTCCCAGGTGTCATTAAATTGCTTCAGTTTGGTTCGATTGTCTCAGTTGGGTTCAATATGGGGAAGACTGCAGACATGACAACTGGCCAGAAGACCATCATTGATACCCTCCATAGGATGGGTAAGCCACAAAAGTTCATCGCTAAGGAGGCTGGTTGTTCACAGAGTGCTGTGTCCAAGCATATCAATGGAAAGTCTAGAGGAAGGGCAAAATGTGGCAGGAGAAGATGCACCAGCAAAAGAGATGACCGTGGGCTTCAGCGGATGATCAAACAGGGAAGATTCAAGAATCTGGCAGAGATCCAGAAAGAGTGGAATGAGGCGGGAGTCACAGCTTCAAAAACCACCACATTCAGACGCATCCGGGAGATGGGTTCCTCGGGTCAAGCCTCTTCTGAACCTGAGCCAACGTAGGAAGCGTCTCCACTGGGCCAAGGAGAAGAAGGACTGGACTGTTGGCCAGTGGTCCAAGGTCCTCTTTTCCGATGAAAGTAAAGTGTGCCTTTCATTTGGGAATCAAGGTCCAAGGGTTTGGAGGAAGACGGGTGAGGAACAGAACCCAAGCTGCCTGAGGTCCAGTGTGAAATATCCGCAGTCCGTCATGATTTGGGGTGCAATGTCCGGTGCAGGTGTTTGTAAACTCTGCTTTCTTAAATCCAAGGTCACCGCAACAGTCTACCAGAATGTTTTAGAGGACTTCATGATTCCTTCTGCTGAGGATCTGTATGGAGATGCAGATTTCATCTTCCAGCAGGACCTGGCCCCTGCCCATACTGCCAGAAGCACCAAAACCTGGTTTGATGCCCATGCCATCACAGTGCTTGACTGGCCAGCCAACTCACCGGACCTAAACCCCATTGAGAATCTATGGGGTATTCTCAAGAGGAAAATGAGGGGCACCAGACCCAACAACAAAGAAGAGCTGACAGCAAGCATCAAGGAAATGTGGGCTTCCATAACTCCCAGGCAATGCCACAGGCTGATTGCTTCAATGCCACGTGGCATCGAGGCAGTGATTAAGGCAAAGGGATTCCCAACCAAGTATTGAAGATTGACATATCGTTTTGAAAGTACCATATTTTGATTGATCTGATGTGATCCTAATTTCTTTCTTTTTTTTCCTGCAAAAACTGAGAAGTAAATGGTGATTTCTTCACAGTATTCTAATTTTTTTAAATTCCTGTTTTTGTGGGTTTTATGAGCTGGAAGCCCAAATTACGTAAAAATAAACAAATAAATACTTGAAATTGTTTAAATTGTGGGCCCTGAATCTATAATCTATGAAACTTTAACTTTTTGAATGGAATTATGGAAATTAAACAACTTTTCCATGACATTCTAATTTTTTGGAAAGGGTCTGTATTAGTTAATTTATTTTGGAGAAACCGTGAGAGAGTGACCGCGCAAAATTCAAAAGGTGAAGTGGCGAGGGAATATTTTTAGGCACTGTGGCCTTCAGGGGGCGCCAACAAATTGTGAAGAATTAACCTTTAAAATAATGATATTAAAATAAGTTGTTACTATTTAAATTGTTTGATGCTGATTGTTGTAGTTCTAATTTATTACTATTAATATTACTTATTCGCTTATTTCCAGGATTTCTATTTTGTGCTATGCGTATTTTTTATTTCTTTTCAGATTGTTTTTGTATTTATGTGTCATTTATTAACAATGAAAGAACATGTTATCTTACAAATTAAAGACAACGATAAAACAATGCCATTTCATTTTTTTCGCAAGGTATGTAAATCACCGATGGAGTGGGTGTCATAAAAATCTCGCCTCGGGTGCCATATTGGGTAGGGTCGGCTCAGAGTGTGTGGAAAGACAGCGGCGAAGCCGCTATTGTGAGCAGGTGCAGATGATCCACATTTAGCAGCAGGTATTAAGGACACCAGGCGGATAAATGCGTAAATGGACTCATTCACAGGCGGCGAAGCAATTGTGTAAAAAAAAACAACCCAAAAAACAAAGAGCAGCAATCATAAATGAAGACAAAACAAAAGTCTTCGCATCTGGCAGAACCTTTTAGTGAAATTAGTGGAATTTAGGTGTATGAACATAAGCACACTTTACACAGGCGAACATTAAGAGTGGAAATAAATATGTTGCTGTTGGAAAGAATTGTTCCCATCTGTTATAATGGACATTTAATGGAGCTTTATGAAGTAACTGTACAGGCAAAGATTCAAGTAACCTCCTAACATTATTAACTCTTGTGTAAGTGTAAAACTAAGCTAACCACTCTCTTAATATGAATCTGTTAATGCATCGTGCACGACCCCAGTGGTGTTGGACTGCGGAGAGTTCACCTTAGTTGGCATCACATGGAACATTCCAGTGTTTGTTTTCTAGTTTAAATCAACTGAAGGAAGTTGGATGATTGACAGGCGGCCTCCTGCAAGGAGCCTTTCAGATGGTTTAAGCTGCCACTTTGGCCAAAGGGACAGACTGAAGACATACATCAACCCAAATACTCTTGGGGGGAAGGATTGAAATTCTCTGCAGGCAGAGCGAGTGGTGGTGGTGGTGTGGGCGGCGGTCTTTCAAGAGCAAGGTTTGTAGCCCTCTTTGCTCCCAGCATGTCACATTTTTAATAAGGGCATTGAGTGTCCGTGCACGACACAAACCGCCTCTATGGCAGTGTTCTGTGCTTTAGACCTGCCAGTTACCCTTGCATCCAAGCACAGGGAGTGCTTTGGAGCGACATGTCAGGATGAAGCAAAGTCATTCAATTGATTAAAATATTTAATCATGATTAATCACAAATTCCCATTAATGCGTTAACTTTGAGAGCCCTAATTTTAATTTATCTTTATTTGGGCAAGCAGTACCCACATGGAAACTGGCAATAAGCTTGTCAACACATTAGAAACAGCAAGAGGTCAGTACGCAACATTCGTGTCACAAGATCTTGCGAGGTTAAAATGTGACAATAGTTCTCATTTAGAAAAAAGCAGCCTTGCAAGGACTGTGCAGCCAGAAGCCAATCAGACTGTGAGCTCTCGCATCGCAGCTGTGAATGATAATATACGTGATACGGAAGTGGCAGTGCAGGAAGCGCACATGACGTGCTCTACACACACGATAAACCTTGCAATCTAACATACCTCGGTGTTCCCAATGTCACTCGGCACTCAGCAGGTGCTTTTTTTCATCAGCTGCGGCGGTGTTAATGTCCAAGCAGAAGCTGTAGTAATTCTACATTTGATCGAAGTTACTTAAGATTTGTCAAAACATGTGATACTAGCGTGTATTTTGGACTACTTCAGACTAATTCACTACTTCCTGGTTCGGCACTCAAGCATTAAGGGAAGTGTAGTTCTTTTTGCATCAACATAAAACTAATGTAGTGCAATTTGCTATCTGTTTTACATGTTTCTTTACGTAACTACACATCACCATAAGTGATTAGTCGTAGTAGCTACAATTGCCATCATTATTGGAAAAGTTAAACAGTTAAAAGCATCATGCTGAGGTCATGCTTGCAAAGTTATAAAACATTTCAAAATCTACCTGCATTTTTGTGACTCAGTTAAATAAAAAGTCCTATACGTTGTTAATGTAGTTTTGCTCAAATATTGTCTCGTCTTGTGCTTGTGAACCCAATATCGTGTGTCGTCTCATCATCTGAGTGTATCGTGACACCCCTACTCAACATATAAAAGAAATAAGGCTATAACCATTACGCAGCAACTTGACACGCAACAGGTAGATAGCGCATACGCAGGGCAACTAGAACTACAAGTGGAGGATAACACATAACTATGTCAATGCTAAACATGTTCTTTGAGCAACTGTTAACAAAAAGGGTCCGCAAGGCATGCTGGGAAGCCGGAAGCACTACCAGCATTTGTTATTGTTGTTATTGTTATTGTTATTGTTGTCTTTTTATAGTAGCCTGACTCTACTAGCTTAGCTCCGATTTTGTTCTTTTAGTGGCTTGAGCGATGCTGGCTCCCAGAATCCCTTGCAGAGTTTGTTTTGTAAAAAGTTGCTAAAGATACATCTTTAGAGTTAATGTAGTTGTTGATTATTCCCCATTCCCCATTAGTATGTGTGTGTTACATGTTTTGCTGTCATTTTTGAGTCGGCACTGTGATTGTGGTTAGTGTTCTGTCTAGTACCCCCCTGTTCATTTCAATGTCTGACAAGTTCACTGTTGATTATTGCTTAACCATTAAAAGCGTCTTCCTTTAAGGCAGCCAAAGCCTCTAAACTTGGATGTCAAGCAGGTGGGCCACACAATATGGTGCGGCCCAAGGGTTTGAGACCCCCTGCATTTTCGGTTCATACCACTTGCAAGCTGACTATCCCTAACTTTTTGCCAGTATTGTATCGCTCCGTCGCTAGGCAACCAAGGCATATTGCGTGATATCAGGATGCTAGCCTACAGAGGCTTCCGCTAATTGGGATGTCGACTGAACTCGGGCTCAACTTTCACTCCCGGTGGCCGCCTAAAGGAGCCGTGACGTTCAGAAGAGGGACTTCAAACGGCTACGACGCGCCGCCGCCGACAGCTGTCCCGCCATCGTCGTGCGCTTTCAAAATCCAACTAGAAAAGTCCCTCCTCTGCTGTAAGATGGAGCTGGAAGCGGGATGCCCTGCACACACGCCTGAGTGTGTGAACACGCTGAAAAGCTCTAAAGTGCCGCTTCTCCATCTGATGTGGCGTGTGTAACATCAGGGGGGGATAGTACCTGCTGATGCACAATCTAGCTGTTACAAGATGGCATATTCATGTTGGACCTAAATAGTTCACTGGCAATGGCATCCTTTGCAAAAGTGGTGCAAATGCAGCCGAGGAAGGATCGTGCAATTTCCCTTTTGAAATAAAAAGAAGAGGCTCTCCATATGGAAGATTTGTGTCCTTAGAGAGATGACTATACTGTGTGCCTTTCCTGCAGTGATGCTGATAAGGCCATGTGTGCGCTTGTGCTTTCAAACTGCAGGCGGCGGAGGAGGAGGAGGAAGGGGAGGGGGGATGCATCATGCAACAGCAGTCCCAGTGGGGGAGCATGCTCTAGAACCGAAAGAGCGAACAAGTGATCCATCATTAAATGAAGGTGCTGCACACTGAGCTAATATACACAGTAGGAGGTGATCAATGAGTCAATGGCGGCGCGTGTTAGGACAGCCAAATGTCACGGCCGCCATCATGAACAACAACATTCAAAAGTACAAACACAGAGAAAGACAATGCATACAAGCAGCAGCATTAGTGCATCACATGTGCCTTAAACAATAGCAATAAAAATGGTCAATTCCAGGGTCAAACCCCTACTCAGGCAATATTCTCTGTGACATTGTAATAACTTAACCTACTGCTGGGCGATATGACCTCAAATCAATATCACGATAAATTGGGCAGTTTTACCTCGATAACGATAAATGCACCATAAATCCCCGACCACTATATATCTTTGCCATCGGAAAAGAATTCCAGGAAATGCAAATTAACTGCTTTTCGTTGATTTATTGACCAACCGGCACACATTACTTTCAATGAAATGTAATGCACGTAATGGGATGCACCTATCCCGCCCACAAAGCCTTCTGATAAAACCCTCCAAAAAGCGCCAACAACGCTCCCATTTCCATAATGTGCTTTGGATGGTTCCGACAGTTTTCATACTGACTTTTGTGTTCTTTTGCTCAACATCATCTTTGTAGAACCCAAAATAACTCTCCCTGGGACAGCGGTCCACAAATATGAATGTGTGGTACATACCCGTTCATGCTACATCCTGCTAAGCTACACGTACAGCCATTTATCATCACTGACATCACGGCTCATGCAACTGCATTACTAATGGCCACTTATCACACTGCACAAGAACGGCGTTGATATCAACCCAACCTACCACAACCTTGTCAGGTGATATATTCCAATAATAATAACAATACCATTTATAAATATAGTGACTTTCTCATTTTTCTAACAATTCTATTCAATTCCAGACCTTCCATTGCCATGTTATTTGCCTATACAGTATGTACATGTACTGTGTGTGCCATGTTGGCTTTACAAACTGGATCATCAAAATGATCGTTTACACAATGAAAAGAGAATTTCACATGTTCTTGTAGCCGTGTGACCATCTGTTAGTGGCATCAAGTAAAGCATGCCATCCTTAAAAACTGCTACCAACAGCTTTCCTACAGAGACGCTTTTAGGATGTTTTTATTATCTTGGTCTTTGTGAATTGTCAATTTTGCATAATTGGCCATGATGTACATGTTTTTTGTTTTTTTCAAAGGCTTTAAAAATCCATATATTTCAAGTCAAGTGTTTGTGTGTCATTCAGAGCGGCGTTACGATGCATACAAACAGAAAAATATACGTATTTTAAGCGCACGGGTGGGAAAGCAGTGTAGTACGTCACAGAGAGCAGTCGTCTTTCCAGCAGCGCGCCAGTGTTCAGATGATAGCATAGCTAGTTAGCCCAGCAGCGAGTGCAGGTTGTACGGCTGAGATGTCAGCCAAGAAAAGTGGTCGGAGACATATATAGGAGATTTATATACAGTACAGATGCGCCAAAATGTTACCCTACTTTGATTCACTTTGTATGGACTTATTTCAGGAGCAAAATGCGAATGAAAGGGTTGACAAGTCGCACGTCTTCTCCCTTTTTATTTTTTCTACTCACACAGTCTATTTCTAGGCGCATAAGCGAGTGAAATGCTGCTACTTTACAGCCGCTTCTTTATTTGAACCATCACCCGTTCCCTCATCGTCTGTTTCCCTTCTTGTTCAGGCTGGATGGGTGGAGTCACGTGACTGCACACGCTGTAGCTCGTCTTCAAGTGTATAAACGTATCAGCTCATAGTGCATATTCTTCTATTAGAAATCAATTTATTGCTTCCAGGGATGTTCTGGTCCACCATTTTTGCTACCTCCACTTGCCATTGTGATTAGCTTGGAATACATGTGGCTTTTACAGGTAGTTGTCTTGTGGCGTATGAGCAGCTCCCTGGCCAAATTGGGGCCCTAAGCAGAATTTTATTTGGAGCCCCCCCTCCCTGGAAAAAAAAAAATCACATTTTAATTTTTGTGCTTTTTGCGAGCTAACTAGTTAGTCTCCAATTTATTTACTGTCGTGTTCGTTTAAAACGGAGTGGGGAAGGAGGACAAAGAAGCCAAAAACGTACCACTTCCACACTGAATGGGAGGAGAAATTTTATGCACTCATACCATGTCGGACATACCAGCAGTGCTGACTTCATGCAATGTGATCCATGTCCTAATAATGGAACGTTACTGATGCCTAGTGGCCAGAATACTACTTATGCCTTTTGTCTTTTAATATTTTTTTGACTAAAATTTTGCCTAGTCTAGAACATCGCCTTTCCCCACCTCGAGCAGACTTGGTCCTCCATGCTCCTCACCATGACAGCGATGCGCATCCTTTGCGCATTTGCGGAGAATGCGGCCCCTTGCACAGAATAGGAGCCCCACCATATGTATTAGCACGATGACTTCGTACAAATTTTATATTATTTTGTAATATTTCTTTTTAAATCGAGACCACGAGTGGTACTCATATCCCAATCATTGATTGACGGTATTGTTGACGTAACCCAGGGGTGTCCAAAGTGCGGCTCGGGGGCCATTTTTCATTCAGTTTTTTTAATTGCCGCACGGCACATTCTAAAAATATGTTAAGTTTTTTTTTTTCTTAAACAAGAGCAAAAATGGAAAAATCAGCAGTAATTTCATAAGACTAAAGTCAAAATATGAAGAGAATAAGTCATAATTTCACGAGAATTAATATGAGGAAAAATAATGTAATTTTAATACCATAAAGTTGAAATATGAAAGAATAAACCAAACAGAGAATACATTTGTAATTTTGGGAGAATTCTTTTGGGGAGAAAGTTATATTACCAGAATAAAAGTCAAAATATTATGGGAATAAAGTTTTTAAAAATTTCAAGAGGAAAGTTTAAATATCTCTCAAAATATTACGAGATAAAATTCTTAATCGAATGAGAATAAAAGTCGCAATTTTACGAGAAAAATAATAACATTTTTGCAGAATTTCACCTATATCACAAAACTGAAATGTTTTTTTCTGAGCATGTTTCTTGGGTTGGTGGCCCTTGCACCAACGTAACCACATTGAACAGGGAGTACGCCTGTGCTGCTTTTTTCCGCTACCAATCCACTACATCGCATTAACTTTGCCTTCTATTGTTGTTGTCACATTTCTCCTTTTTTACCCCGGCATTCGCATATTTTTAAGGTTCTGCAGTATCATTTTTAAAGTTCACATGGCCAGAAGGAACTTGTGCGCAGAAGCGTAACAACCTTGCTAGCATGCTTTTAAATGTGCAACTAAGATGGAAATGCAATCCCTCCAGAAATAGCGTGCCAAAAGGCTCAAAGGAAAGAAATGAATAGAGGACTATGTGCTTTTTAATGTGTCTTGATGCTGAGGGCGTACTCACACTAAGCCATTTGTACCGTGCTGGACTTGGGTACAAATGGATCATTTGGAGTTTGTGTATTTTATTTCTATAAGGAATTGTGTCGCTTAGCATGGAGAACCTGGAAGGTGCTGTCGCATTCTTGTCATCGCATGACTCGATGTCGTGCGTGTGCATGGAATTGTGCCAGGCCCTAGCCGCTCTCTTTCAATCGTGCCAAAAGAGGGGAAGCGTGTGGCCTGGGCACGATTGATTGCGCTCACACTAGACAAACATCCCGCACCTTAGGTGTTAAGTGGGCCCAGCGCCGGTCGAGTGTGAGTACACTCCTCAAATGATATGCAAATGTGTCTGTGAGCAACATAGGAGCTCATTCTATGTAAATGCTATTATCTTCCAATATCACATCCAGGGTATTATTTGATATACAACATATTTTACGCAGGTAATTATTCATGTGAACATTTTGGAAGCAATATGTGTTCGGTCTTTGAATAAATGGAGTGTATTGTGAAATGGTGAGGGCATAACATGCACATTTTTTTAACATTAGTGTGAATGACGTGGGTATCAAAAAAGCTACATTGTGGCACCACTTGTTTGATTCCCAGCTTTGCTCTGTGGCCTTAATGCTCCGAGCAAGTACACACACACACACACACACACACACGCACACACACACACACAGAGCGAGCTCTTGGTGCCACAGCTCCCTCTAGCGGATGCTCTGTGCAACATTTTCCAGCGGTTCCACTCGCCTGGAAAACAATCAAAGTGTTGTACAGTGTAGCGGACGACGGCGCAGAAAGCACACATGTACGCAGTGTCAGTGTGTGTAGTGCGTGTGTATGTGTGTGAGTGAGTGAGTGTGTGTGTGTGTGTGTGTTAGTACACGCCAGCACACGTCGACCCAACACCTTTGCTGCTGCGTGGATCTGGAATATTCATCATCCTCCTCTTCATCCTCATCTGGGAGGCTGATTTACTGTTTCCTGCGCACAATGTGGGGAAAAAGGAATACTTGGGGAGTGACGACAACTTTCCTGCCTATCCGAGGCGTATAAACGAGCAGCGGCAGAAGCAAGATTCAAACGGAGAAGCGGCGACTGGTGAGCCAACCGGCCGCTCGCGGTGCTCTGCAGCCCGGGGAAGGGAGCGATGTCGCCCGCGGAGGAGCGTCGCTCGCCGGGGATCGGCTCCACAGATGCTGCGGCTCGGTCGGGCTGTTCGCGGTGCCTTTGGGCGCCACTGACGGGACCAGACACTGACTGGGGCTGACTGTTTGTGCAAAAACGACACGAGGAGGATATTAACTTTTGCAGACGAGTGGAGATATTTTTTTGTGCTCTATGAGAAGTGACACATACATGCCCTGTATTTAAGAACATGTTTTTTCAGCATTAATGTGCAAACATATGGAAAGTGCACAAGTTTTTTTTGACAAGAGGACTCATTTCCTGGACTTTTCACAATGGGACATTACATAGTTTATTGAAATCTTGAACACCATCATGGCAGTGAACTGGACTCTATTTGCTCTCTTTTTACTTCCACTCTGGATGGTGGCGGCAGCTTTTTCGGGGCTGCTTAACGCCACAGACAATGACTTTTTTCAGGATGACTTGCTGCAGGTCAAGCCGGCCCCCGACAGAGTGGCCAAGCATACAGCGTCTGCCCATCCCAACCTGTATTTTGGCCAAGGGGACGTGTCGCTCATGAGGCAGAGGTCCTCCACCACCCACAGCCACATATTTAAAGTCATCCGTGCGGCTGCCTTCACCATGTTGTCCAACGCTCCCTATTACAGTCCGCCCGCCAAACACGAGGTGTTTAAAAGCAAGTGGAATGAGATTTATGGGAACAACCTACCTCCCCTGGCTCTGTACTGCCTCCTGGTACCAGAGGACTCTGCTGCCCTGCAGTTCCTCATCAAGTTCATGGACAGGATGGCGGAATACCCAGACTGGAAGGTGACCCCTGCACCCAACGATGAGGTTCCTGTGGCGCACTCTCTCACAGGGTTTGCCACGGCCTATGACTTTGTTTATGCCTACTTGGACAATACACGGAAGGATGTTTACCTCAAGAAAATCCGCTCTGTGACAGAGGAGATGTTTGAGCTCTCCAAGTACCGGGGGTGGGGCAAACAGTACCTCCACAATCATCAGACCACCAACATACTGGCCATCCTAATTGGAGCCATAGTGGTGGGTTCACATGACGACCAGGAGTCTATGATGTGGAAACAAGTGGCTGTGAACTACATGGAGAAAACCATGTTTCTGCTAAATCACATTGTCGATGGCACGTTGGACGAGGGGGTCGCCTACGGGAGCTACACAGCCAAGTCCATCACGCAATACATCTTCTTGGCACAGCGGCACTTCAGCATCGACAGCACACAGAACAACTGGCTGCAAAAACACTTTTGGTTCTACTACTCCACCGTCTTGCCCGGCTTTCAAAGGACGGTGGGCGTCGCCGACTCCAACTACAACTGGTTCTACGGGCCCGAGAGCCAGCTGGTGTTCCTGGACGCCTTCGTCATGAGGAACGGCACGGGCAACTGGCTGGCTCAGCAGATTCGGAAGCACCGACCCAAGGACGGCCCCATGGGGCAGTCGTCGTCTCAGCGCTGGGTCACACTCCACACAGAGTACATCTGGTACGACGCCCGCCTCATCCCGCAACCTCCACAAGACTTTGGCAAAGCCAGGATGCATATTTTCTCCAACTGGGGCGTTGTTACCTACGGAGCCGGGCTGCCGAGCGGTCAAGGTAACACTTTTGTGTCCTTTAAGTCTGGCAAGCTGGGTGGCCGTGCAGTCTACGACATGGTCCACGAGAAGCCGTACACCTGGTTGGACGGCTGGAATAGTTTTAACCCAGGTCATGAGCACCCAGACCAGAATTCTTTCACATTCGCCCCCAACGGACAAGTGTTTGTAGCAGAGGCACTTTACGGGCCAAAGTTGACCTATCTTAACAATGTGCTGGTGTTTAGTCCTTCTCCTACCAGTCAATGTAACGCGCCGTGGGAAGGCCAGATGGGGGAGTGTGGCAAATGGCTGCACTGGAATGATAAAGGAGTGGGCGACACCAGGGGGGAAGTGATCACGGCGGCGGCACATGGGGACACCATGTTTGTGAGCGGGGAAGCGGCACTGGCGTACTCGTCCGCCATGAGACTGAAGAGCGTGTACAGAGCTCTGGTTCTGCTCAACACCCAAACGCTGGTGGTGCTCGACCACGTGGAAAAGGAGGCTGATTCGCCCTTGAAGTCGCTCAGCGCTTTTTTCCATAACCTCGATATTGACTTTAAATATGTCCCTTTCCGCTTCATGGACAGGTACAATGGTGCAATGATGGACGTGTGGGACGCCCACTATAAAATGTTTTGGTTTGACAGCCAGGGCCGCAGTCCAGATACTCGCATACAGGAGGCAGAACAGTCGGCAGAGTTTAAGAAAAGATGGACTCAGTATGTTAATGTGACGTTCCCAATGACAGGCACTGTTAGCAGAGCAGCGTATGTCTTTCATGGACCATATGTCAAAGTCTCCAACTGTAAATTTATAGATGCCAGCAAGAATGGCGTGACACTCTCTTTAACTATCAATAACACAGAGCGGCTAGTGTCCATAGCGACAAATTACAAAGATATTGGTGCGAGGTTGGATTATTTAGGGTACGGCGGTCACGGTAAGATAGAGGATCGATATCAAATCACTCGATTCGGCCTCGGCACGCAAGTGCTGCCCAAGCAAACCAGCAATGGCAATCAGTTTTTTGACTTTGTCTTCACACTCAATGTGATGGCAGGTTTACTCCTCTGCGTGGCCGCCGCCTTCCTCGCCGTGCAGAGAAAGTTTTACGACATCTGCTTCAGGCTGCGCCGGCTGATGCGTTACGCCCTCCTCACTGTGCTCATCCTGTGGCTCGTCGAGCTGCTCTTTGTGTCCAACAGCTGCGATCAGCTCCTCTGTGGGGTGAAATGGAAAGGCAGGGGCGGCCAGAGTGAAGTCAACCAACAAGTCAGACTGCACGACCAGCGCCAGCTCCCCCTCCCCACCATCCTCATCACAACCCTGCCCGGCTCGGGGTCGGACATACTCAAGCACCTTTTCTACAACAGCACAGACTTTGTTTACATCAGGGTTCCCACTGAGCACGTCGACATTCCGGAGACGGAGTTTGACTTTGATTCCTTTGTGGATGCCTGTGAGTGGTCGCGTGCGGAGGCCGAGCAAGGACGCTTTAAGATGATCCAAGGCTGGCTGCATTCGCTGGCCCGCAACACCAAGCTCCACCTGCAGAACATTCAGCTGGCAGAGGGTGGCTCGGCCAGCCTGCCCCAGCAAGGCGCCTCTCTCCAGAACAAAAAGAAAAGTACAAGGCGGAGGGAGTCTGTGCGAGCCAGCCTCGACAGAGATGCGGAGTACATCAGGGCGATGAGACACCACCTGGCTGAGTACCCAAACAGCCGCGTTGTCCTTAACATGCGCAGTGGGAGCTGGGCGCTGAAACTGCCTTTTATTCGGGAGGTTGTGGGACCTTCCATGAAGACCATCTATGTGCTGAGGGACCCTCGAGCGTGGATTTATCTCATGTTGTACAAGAGCCAACCCAGCTTGTACTCCCTGAAGAACATCCCTCAGCACCTTTCCTTGATATTCAAGAAGGATGCCGTCAGGGATGGCTGCCCGAGCGTGGCGCCAGAATTTAACACCCTCAGGAATCTGCTGGCTCATTCCGAGAGCGACCCGGTGGTGATACTGGCTCACCTGTGGCTGGCTCACACCGGCGCTGTGCTTAGGATCAGCCAGAGCCTCCCCGAGGACTCCTATCTCCAAGTGCGCTTTGAGGACATGGTCAATTTCCCCCGGGAGACGGCGGAGGGCATCCACGCCTTCCTGGGGGTGCCGTTGTCGCCCGCCGCGCTCAACCAGCTGCAGTTCACCACCTCCACCAACTTGTACAACCTCCTCTACGAGGGGGACATTTCCCCGGCCAACATCGACATGTGGCGGCACAAAATGCAGCAGAGAGACGTGAAGCTGGTGGAGGACATATGCGGGGGCGTGATGAAGAGGCTGGGTTACGCCCGGTTGCCAGCTAACTGATTTGCACTGATTTGAAACTTGACATGTTGCAATTTGGGTGGAACTGGGTGGGGGGCTCCTGTGTCTTAATGGGATGTATGCTGTGCAGCAACAGGTGTTTACGTCAAGGTTCCATTTTATATTAAAATGGACGTGCGGGCGCTTACTGGGGCAATTCTGTCTTAAATGTGTGTCAAATTATTGTTCCTGTGAGTCTTAAGAGACCATTTTTTTTAGTCCTTAATCTGTGATGTCACGTGTAAAGATCATGTTTGAGCACTGCTGAGGGATGTACTGTGTATGATGGAGATAACAAATATTTATTGACTATTTTTGTTTTATTTTGACGAGGGCCGTCATGCTGCTTCCCTTTAAAAACGTGCGCAGAGAAAAATACGCTTTAGTGCTACATGAATTGTATTTAGGGGTTTTATTTGAAGTCTAAATGCACTTTTGACTCCATTTGGGACGTAGGCTAATCATGTACGTACGTCACCATCATGTCAGAGGACATACACACCTCCTAAAAGAAAGAAGTGTGAAGTATTCCTGGCTTCCAAAGACACACATCCCAAAGGAGCGGGCATGATTATGATTATTCAGACTCCCTTTGGCATTTATTGAATTAGATCAGAGGGAAGTGCTTAACGGGGATCAAACTGGAAAGAAAAGGAGAGGCGCTGTTAGCTGTGACACATTTCCAGTCAAAGCAATTTTCCAAAGCATCCCCCCTCAGCGGCTCGCATTAATCTGCAAAATGTCACAAATGAGGCGTTTGGCTGCTGAGGCGTGGAGGAAACGCAAACAGTTTCCATTTCCTGCCTCGCTCAATCAGACTTCTAATGATCTATTTTTTTTCCTAATATTCTAGAGAAGGGAGGTGTGTTTTTATCGTGTGTATTTGTGCGACTTTTCAAGTCCATCCACAGCGCCTCGCTTTGTGTTTGTGCCGCTTGTTGACTTTTTCTGGGACATCTCCTCTTGCTTCTGTGGCCTTGAATGATCACAACGGTTGTCCTGCACGGTACTGAGATGATGTAGTGGGAAATAAATTCATCAATATGTGAGCCAACCCTCTGCTTGGTTTGTGCATCGCTTTTCATTAGCTTGCATGCGTTTCGCTGTTATACTCATTAGCACGGGCCACCTGCACAGCCTAATGAGGTCCAAAACTGCTGGTGTTTCTAATATTTAGCCTTGAGAGGGTGGAAGTGTTGCAAATGCCTCAATAAAGTGGACATTATTATCTTTATCTCTGAAAATTTTGAGTTGGATGTCATTAGATACCTAATGTTTTGTACAGTAACTGTGTTTTGGGCCTGTTATGGCAGACATTAATGCTCACATGCAGGTTTGCTACGCTTGTCGTGCTACTTTAAGGCGAAAAGTGGTGCCCCAAGTGGTGGTGTAAAAAAAAAAAAAGCCAATAAATAATAACAATAGGACAGAATATAGCACACAATAACTCTAGATACAGTATAAGCAACATTTACACTCTGCAATAACTATTAATTGGGCATTGTTTAACATTTGAATGAATGTGAGCTTTTCCATTTGAAGTGTTCATAGTAGTAACTAGTTATGATAGAATCATAATGAAGGTTCATTTTTTTCTCCAATTTTGTAGCGCCCCCTGGAGGCTACGGCGCCCTTATGGGCCAGCCGGCTATGAGGCAGAACCATACAATTTCTTCAAAAAGAACAAATCCTAATGTATCATTATAATGATGAATACATTTGTAGAAATATGGAAAGCACCCTGGAAGCAAAAAAAAAAAAATCATGTAATGTGAAAAAATTTTAAAACAACACAAAAAACAGTTTCTTCTTTGTCGCTCCTGCGTAAACTCTTGCTGGAAACGCCTCAGGTGAATATTTCCTCTGACGAATCTCGACTTGTTCTAGACTTTTTTTTTTAATCGTGTCATGTGGCCGCACCCTACCTTCCTCACATTCTGTACGCTCTATAACTTTGAATATTAGGTGCACCCGCACAACCCAATGATCAGCTTGCAACTATTCATCGAACAATATTTGTATTATTGTGTGTCGGCTCTGATGTGCTTGTCCTGGTGTGGACACTTTGGTATTAGTTATTCATTTACGAAGGCTGGTGTGACGTTATTGGTGATCTGCCTGCAGGCATTTCAAACAGGGATAATGTCGGTGGACTTTTTTTTTTTTTTAGTAGGGCAAGGTAACGAGTCTCCACCTCATCCGTCGTCGATGTGACTTAAATGTTTTTAAATCCAAAGTTGCATGGCGAGGGTGGAAAAATGAATCACAAGACGGTGATTTACAGATGTTAAGTGAATCTAATCATTTATTGTGCAAGTTGGACGTAACCAGTGGAGCGTGCTTCTGTGTCTCTGAGGTAGCCGCAGGTGAGCCACTTTAAAAATGAGACTTCCTCGTTCCGTCTTTATCTATCAGTCCCCGGGAGTGCCTCTCCATCGCCGTCAGCTCATTAATTAACCTTTGCTGCAGCTGCCATCCATCAGCGTTTCACCCTGACGCTGGGAGATGAGCCACAGTGAAGCTGGCGGGCCGCAAACAATCGAGAAACGACGTCTGCGGGTCATCTCGTGCCGTGTTCGGATGCAGCAGCAATCGCCATCGGTAATAATAATCAACCTGGAATATAAGCGACGTGAAGCGAGGGCTGGTGCTGTGCTGTTGAATGTTAAAGCAAAAGCACTGATTTGTGACCATCTTCCGGGAACGCCTCCCGACCAAATAAATTAGCATTAAAAAAACAAAACAACGTGAGGTTCAGCCGCTAGGGTTGCTCTGCTTTTATGTGCTCCGGCTGCCAGTTGAGAGTACAACATGCGAGGTTGTGTGTTGTTCCGAGGGCGTAAGATTAAATCCAGCTGGCCTGGGCTGGCAGGCGAGCAGGGGAGCGGCCCGCTTTCCCGCAATGACACAAACCTTCATTACGGCCCGCCAGATACCAGAACCCTAAATCTTACAACTGGTGCCCAAAAGGCCGCTGCAGCCAGCCGAGACCGTGTCCTACATTAAAAAAAATTTAAAAAAAAACATGACAAACGTTTCTGTGTTTCAGCAATTTCAAGCATTGATGGCTAATTAGTGGAACTTGTGTTTGGAGGAGGAGGAACTGCTGCTTTAAATGTGGAAGATGACAACACAACGGCTTCCAGACAAAAAATCCATGCAGGAACGCTCCTCCCGCCTGTGCACACTGGCTCCTCACGAACACCAAAAAACTGCCAATTTATGAAGTCAACTCACCTCCATCTGTTTACAGAAGTCAACTTTCAAGTGTATCGTCACAGTCAAAAGTTTTTAAAATATGTATTTAAAAACAATGAAAAGGAAATATTTGCTTTTCATTTGGGCAGTGATGCTGTAAAAGTAAAATGTGCACCACACTTGTCATGGGACATTGCTATAGAAACATACTGAAACATACTGAAACAGCTTGCATAGCAGGATAGATTTGCCATCCACTGCAGATTCTGTTTACACGTGATCAATCTACTTCTCATATACGCCCTCAAATATGCCAATATGTGAATATGCTAGCCTACGATTGCCATCAAACAACTCCAAAAGTATGACAGATGTGCTTTTTCTTATCAGTGTAAGCCGAGTATCCCACGTTTCAGACAAAGTTATCATACAAGTCACTTCATTAAGCATCTTTTTTGGCGCGTTTAGGTGGCCTTTTTAAAAATGTATTGATGCTCATGTAGCTAGAAAATGGTGCTAAATGTCATGCTTAACGTTTTCTTTTTAACAATATCATAAGACAGGGATATCGAACTCTTATTTCGCTGAGTGTGGTTGGTATTGGGAGTGACGCTGGCCTCCAGCATGCTTTGCGGTACTTGTTTAGTAAAAAGTTGCTCAAGTTACGTGTTTAGTTAAGCTAGTTGTTTATGTGTGTAGTAAATATTACATGTTGTGCTGTCATTTTTGTGTTGACACCGCGATTGTAGTAAGTGCCGGACTGAATACTTGATGCAGCCTCGTCTCACCCAGACTCCACCTCCAGAGGCCCACAGTTGAGTTGAGTTTCAGACCCTGGTGTAGAATACCAAAAGCATTTTTAGAGTATTTCATGTCTGTGTGTATTAGTCACGTTTTTATCTCCAGAGTTGCAGGGTGCTGTACGTGGTTCATTGTGAGGTCAGCAAAAGTGTTCCATTACATGGGGAAGCATGGGGAAACGTGTGCAACATTTTTCGAGGCGTTAGCACAGCTCACTTCCTGTTTACATTTGCCGCTCGCGCTGGCTCAGCGTTTTATTATGTAAGGTGGCAGCTGAGCACACATGCATGCAAACAGCGCAGCTTTTCAGAACGTATTAATACACACGCACGGCACACTGATGTGTTTCACATCAAGCGATGAGTCGGCAGCAAAGGGAAGAAAACTAAATATAAAATGTGAGGTGAGTGAGAAAGTGTTTGCTTCAGGGAAGTAAAAGGACGGAGAGACACACCGAATAAGCGCCACTGCTAACAACATGAATTCAGCTTCATGAACAACCTGTTCCCACCAGATGGCGCTGTTTTTATTACACAATGGAACCTTGGTTAGCGTCAGTCATTTGTTCCAGAAGGTCCGACTAACGGAATCGGACACTAACTGAATCAAATTTTCCCCAAAGAAATCATGTAAATCCAATTAATCCTTTCCAGAAAGCCAAAAATGTTAACACAAAACATATTTTTATAGTTGAACATGCAGAAAACAATTCCAGATGCGTATGAATCCATATAAAAGATGAATGAAAGGCATAAATGAACATTGAAGCTTCCTTTTACCATCACTGAAGACGTGATTGACGTGACGATACGGCGGCGAGACACCGCATGGGCACCATCTTCCTGTTTTGCAATGAGTTATTTCTGGAATCCAATCATTTTCTAATGTCAGAAACCCAAAATGGAGCCAAAGAAAGTTGCAAGTGCCATCATTTAGAAAAATAATGTGAAAAAAATTGAATTCAGGAAATAACCAAACAGGAAAGTGCTGTCTGTGTGGTGTCTCGCTGCCGCATCCAGTCTTTGGGAGCCGTCACATCAAGAATCACATTTCAATGAAGGTAAAAGTAACCTTAAAAGTTCATTTATCTCTTTCATTTGTCATTATTTGTATTTAGAATTGTTTTACGCATTTGTTAACATTTTTGACAGTTACCCAACCGCTGTTAGCATAGGTAGGACTTGCATTTCCGGTTGCCATTTTGTTAGCAGGCTGCCTTCTTTGTAAGAAGCTTAGGGATCAGGCAGTGTATTAATAATGCAACAAGACACACGCCGTGTTGTACGCTAACCGGAGCACGTATGTAAACCGAGGCAAAAATTTTGACATTGACATTTTTGACGTTAACTGAAAAACACGCTAACTGGAGCTGACGCTAACCGAGGTCCCAACGTATTCAGTTGAGAGCAGTGCGTTATCATCCTTTCCCGTTGTCTTTGGGAGTCACTTGGCTTATACGGCCCCGTGATTTCCGCCTAGCAACAAGTCAACGTGGCAAAGAAAAAGTACACTCCTCCACCATCATTGGACGCATTACCTTAACGACCCGTCGCCTGCTGGTGAGCTGAGCGGTGACAAACGTTGGTGTCGTCCCTCCGGCCCGCGCTGCCTCATTAAATGGCTGCAGAAGAGTGACTGGCTGCGGGGGCGATGCATTATTGATGAGGCGTGCTTGATTAATTGAAAATATCCTGGGCAGCAGGGGGCGGGCGAGTAGGTGTGTGCGTTTAAGTGGTTCTGGATTGCGGGAACAACTTAATCACTTTTCTTCATTGTTATTCCACACACACTCACGGCTGATTGACTGTACAGTGTATGTAACCGTAGGTATGAAAAATGAACAATTTGTCACATGATTACTGTTCTGCTCCTGAACCGCTGCACACAAAAGGGTGAATATTTGGCAAAACGTGCACCCCTACTGCGTTGCCTGGGCTATTTTCTCGGAAACCCCATAAGTCGGGTTGACTTGCTCAAGGTGGTCTACCACTCTAACTTTAGGGTGTTTCGCCGAATCACCATGAAATTTGGCACACACCTTCAGGACGCTGACAAGCACGTGTGTGTCAAATTTGAGCAAGATTGGCTGAAAAACATGGCCGCCATCCAGCAAAATATCCTGTCGGGGTAAAAATATCTCTGGTTGGGTTGACTTGCTCAGTGTGCTCGACCACTGTATAACTTTATAGTGTTTAGCCGAATCACCGTGAAATTTGGTACACACATTTAGGGCGCTGACAAGCACGCGTGTGTCAAATTTGACCAAGATCGGTTGAAAAACATGGCTGCTATTGAGCAAAATACCTTAAAAAATGCACATTTGTCAATGAACATTTGTCTAATTATCATGAAACTCGTGAGGATATGTTTATTCCATGTATGCTAGCATGCCTCCCAAAGCATTTTGACCACAACCCATAGGGGGCGCCACAAAGTCACTACGCCGGCCCTTCTGAGATCCAGTTATAGCTCTTCAGCCGGAGGCGAGTGGTTGACGTGCAATTCTCTGTCAAAACGCTAGGGGCAGTGTTTTCCTGCGACTCAGCAACCACAACTCTTTCCTTTTTGACTACTTGTAGCTATTTAGTTCCTGGTCAAGTATTGAACAATGTCAACCGAAGGGATAAAACTATCGTATTAAAGGATACAAGTGCCACTTTCATGTTTGGAAACCATGAAGAACTTAAATATGTTTCAAGAAAAAACTGCATCTCAGCTTTGTGATACAAGTATAGGTGAAAAAGCATATTAGTATGAACTTCGCTCTTTCTCTTTTTGTTGGTTTTTTCCACATATTAAAATTTTGTTCTTAAATAATCTTTGTAACTTTTATTTTGTAATATTATGACCTTATTCCCATAATATTTTGACTTTGTTCCCATAATATTAGAACTTTCCCCAACCTAATTTTGGAAAAAAAAGACTTTTTTCTTTCTCACATTAAAACTTAAACAAATAACGTACATTTTTTAATATTTCAGCTTTGTGCTACGAAAATGACATTATTTTTACTTAGTTTTTCCTCATCAAATTACACCTTTTTTGCCTCATTTGAATAAAACTATTTCAACATTCGTTTGATTTTTTCCCCCAAAAATTCCAACTTTATTTTGTTTTGTTTGTTTATCATAATATGACCTAAAAAAATGTCTTTTTTCTTAAATATTCCAGCGTAATGCTACGAAAATTTGTTTTCCTTTATTATGTTACTCGTGTAAAATTACAGCTTTTTTTCGTCAGATTGAAACATAACTTTTTTTGTTAATATTTTCATTTCATTCTTGTAAAATTGTTGCTGTTTTTTGGTTTTGTTTTGGTCTTCTGGTTAAATTATATTTTTTTGAATGTGCCAGGCGCCCTTACAAAAACAGCCATGGGCTGCAAATGGCCCACGGGCCGCACTTTGGCCCTCCCTGGCTGGGACGCTCCTCAACTTGCTCCATTGTTGACTTTTTCAAGCTTCCGCGAGAGGGAAGAACCAGAAATGATGTACGAAGAAAATTTGTCAAATCACAGCGGTGCTGTCTGTGTCGCCGTTGACGCAAAGTTAGAAGGTGGAGGTGCACGCCAAGCTCCGCCAGAGGGTTTGGAGGGGGCGGAGACTGTGGCGCGGGAGCCTTTTAGTCAGCTCAGGTTTGAAAATCCAGAAGCGAGTCCCAATCAATTATTTTGATAAACACCAAACTTTGCAGTACGGCGACATCAACATGTCTGATGTTTCAAAGCAGAACACTCGGGAATGTGACGAGTCTCAGCGAGCGTCGCATAACGACTCCCTGAGCTGACGACGCCTTCGCTGTTGCTGTTTATGCTCTCATTTATGCTCTCTGGAGATGCGACACATAAACATGTCACAAATGCAGGAGGTGCGCGGTCTCTTTATTGGCAGCGTTCATCATCATCAATATCAGCACCACTATCATCATTGTTATTAATATCATTGGTGTTCGTCTTGATTGTGTGATGTTTGGTCTCCCGTAGACAAAGAATCCAACTGTTGCTGTGTTGCAACTCATTTGCACCTTTTCAAACGCCAGCTTCCCTCTTTTGAACGCTGCTCTGTTTGAAGTGAATAAAGCAGTTCATTAAATGCGTGTCCTTCTGTGAAACAGGCAACGTTATCATTTGTGCCTTCACTCGGCTGCTTCGTTTTTATATGTGTGACTTTTGTTTGTTTCAAAAAAGGAAAAGTGCGATCATTAAAATGTCAGGGAGCCTCACTGAGTGAAAAGAAAACCTCGCCTTCTGGTGGTCTTATGACAATTTAGTCAATTAAAACGGCAGTACATTTAGTCTTAACTAAATTATAGAAATAAATGGTTGGTTGGTGGACATTTTTGTTGAGCAAAAATAATTGATTACGTCTCGAAAGCAGCAATGGCGGACTGCAGCGTTGCTGTTTTGTTTTGTTCTTCTCCGCCCTCAGAGCGTTCCAGTTTAATGTCAACAAAGTCATGGCTGACGACGTAATGATGTACAGTCGGGGTTAATTGGTTCCAGACTAAACCACGATAAGTTCATTCATGAATAAATGGAATATTTCTGTAGTTATGGCATAGAAAACATTTATGATCTTCTAAATAAGTTTTTTTTTATATTTTTCGAGCCCTCTAGACGTGAAATAACACCCCTATAGTCACCTTTACGTTTGTATTACATAAACAGAGAAAATGAGACACAACTAAGGTAACGTAGACTTACATGTGAGCTATTGTGTCATCCTTGTATTGAAATTCAGTGTGGAAGTGGTAAGTTTTTGCCTTCTTAAGTTGAGAAGAAATACATTTGAGGCTAACTGGTTAGCTCGCTGGGCTTGCAAGCGAGACGGCATCTCGAGTCCCTGCAGCTATAAGAGCTGCGCAATGTATCGTAAACAATGAAAAGGAGCGCAAAGGTGACTCTGGGGTGTTATTTCATGTCTACAGGGCTTTAATAATGTTTAAAACCGTATTTACAAAGTCAGAAACGGGTTTTCTGTGATCTAACGATGAAAAAATTTGTTTATAACGGTTGTTTATAACGCAATCCCGCCAACTACTGGCTTGGCATGCGTATCTCAATGTTGTACTTGGGGAGTGTGGGAGGTTTTTTGTGTTTATATGTGACAGTTTTCAACAGTGCAAGGCTAAAACTCCAGTACCCTGAACATAAACAACCTTTTCGCTGCTCCAAATGAAGTATTTCTTGAACAAACTACCTCCCTTGTATAGTTAAAGAAGAGTCATTTGTTACAAGCCAGTGCAGCTCATCAAATGTGTTTTTATCCGCCCCCTGCTGCCGCCTTTAAAGACCGCTTGCTTCCCATGTCGGTATTTGCTCACAGCTCCCAAGCATCACCATATGAAGTCGTGGCCTTCTGCTGGAAATTCCACTGAGAATTTCATTTACCAGCGCTTTGAGCAGCCGCTGGCTTGATAAAGCACGCGTATTCTCGCGTATTCTCCTTTATTGACATTTCAAGTATTTTCTCTCAAGGACGAGCTCATGCGATAAAGACGAGGGAATGAAAAAACCTTCCCAACTTGGCGCTTAGGAGGCTGCTGATAGAAGTCATTCAATCAGGTCCAAGTCACCGGAAACGATGTCACTTGAATTCAAACAAAGATGCTTGATTTGTATTTCTCGTCTGGTAATTTGCTCCATCACAGCAGATACTTAAATATCTGATCATTCCATTTCCTGATTTGATGTCATCTTTGATCAAGTTTTTCTTCTTTTTTTTCTCGATCTTCATCCCAGCCATCCAGGCTGATCACGGCGCCAGCTCTTGGCAGACGTAATGTCAATATCAACCCAGTTAGCTGTTTTCTCTGCTCGCCGTGCCAATTTACTGTAGACTCTCATCAGGGTTATTGGCAGCCACGCCGCGCTAATATTTAAAGGGGGATGGAGGGAAAGGAAACAAGTAAAAGAGGTCATTTGCCTGTTCGGAGAAAGTTCTCATTAGCAGGAGCCAATATCTTGACGGTGACGAACAAGTAGGCTTTTAAATAATGAATCGGTCAGTCGATTGCGCTGTACAGAAACACCTTTTTTATGTTTATCTCTGGAGACATTTTCAAATGTACGTGCAACCATGAAACAGACATTTTGTTCATCTCACTTCATATCACGTCATAATAAACGGGTTCGCTTCACAAAATAAAACAACCAAGGCAAGACAGGAGAGATAAGAGAAATAAGAAAATAGAATAAGAATAAATAAATAAATACGGAACTGATCACGTCAATTTGTAGTGCAATGATGCATCATAAGGTCATAAGTCCAGTCCTGGCAGGCTTTCAGTGGAGCGGGGCGGTGATAGTAATCTGCCACTGAAACTGCTCTTCTGTCAGGAGGTGATGCTGTGCGTTGGATGATGCTAGCTGTCCATGATGGACAGGAGCCTCCTCGGTGTCCTTTGCTCGTCCACAGATGTCAGGCCGTCCAGCTCAGTGCCGATGACAGCGCCCGCCTTCCTCACCAGTTTGTCCAGGCGTGTGGCGTCCCTCTTCTTGAGGCTTATTAATGATTATCGCGTCTTTTTGCTCGTGCAAAATGAAACAGGGTTAATATACATTCAAAAGAAATGGTATTTAATCGTGATTAAACTAAATTAATCCACAGCAACTCTGTGATTAATTGGATTGAACAGTTTAATCGTTTTGACAGCGCTATAAAAAAATATATATCCTCAATAATTAATGTCACACATAAAACTTTAATATTAATTCAAGTTTTAATTATAAATTAATATTAATTAATATTACTTTAATATTAATGTTGTAAAAATGAATCAGTGGGTTTAAAACGTGTTTTTACATTCAAAGTAATTGTATGTAAAGTTGTAAAAAATAAGAATAAATGAAAGGATAGAAATGTCCATGTTAAGATTTTTTAAATCCATAAATTCCATGTAAATAATAAAATGAAATACATTTAGAATATTGTTATTATTTATTGACACAAACATCAGAGTTCAAACTTTTCAGATGCTTTTCTTTATCACTCCCAACCACCATTCCCGGCTTATTTATACTCAATGTCAAAGTCATTTTAAAATACATTTGATGAAAAATGCCTTTCTGCAGCACAAATCCAGCTGAAAGCTTGAGCTTCTGCTCTGGAGAGGCTTCAAGGCGACTCCCGCGAATGCTTTAACCGCCCTAATTGGAAAGCTTTTATGAGAACATGTCGCTGAGTCAATGATACGACCTCGGCTTGCTTTTGTTTTATTTTTTTGGTTCCAGCCATCTCTCATGTGGAAGACATTATCTTTATGGACGTCAGCTCGCGGGTGCACCTTGCTAACGCCCTCCAAAATAATTTAGTCATCTTCCTCTCAAACGGCCTCCCTGATGGCTGATGAGCAATCAATAGGAGCTATTTCAGGGCTTCGCTCACTGCACCGCTATTGAGACGGGACGACATCGTGCCGCTAAGTGACTTCGTTTTTGTCTTTCACTTGCACAAAGTCAACCCTGTGATTGATCTGATTGAAAAATACTTTGAGTGTACATTATCAAAAACTGTAAACTCCATCATTATTATGAATTCATATTAACACCACACTTACAAACTTAGTTTCAGAGTAATTATTGTTCTAAAAATGACACTTATTGTGGATAAATGTTTATAGTGCCTTCGGTGCGTATATATTCCCTTTTTTCTGGAGTCCCTTTGGCTCCATTGTCAATGTAGACAATGGAAACAACTATTCACATAAACTTGGATTTCCTCACCGCTGCTAGCATGTCCGCCATGTTTGTGTCCCAGCAGAGCTTCTTTGTGACTAAATAGAAAGATACAGCAGTGCATTGTCCCTCGGACGGTTTGTGAATGATCTCTCCATCTTAAAGATCGCATGTGGCCTTTAGCAGTATGGATTGATGCAAAGGCCACAAGCGTGCCCCATCGCTTATTCAGCGAGCACAAGCAGCATTCTGCATGCACTCAGTCCAAGTCAATGAAATGCCCAGGAGGACTCGCCCAAAAGACCCATTAAACGTCCCCTTCCCGGACCAAAGGGCGCTGTTAAATCGCTCATTGTGAAGCGTTTTGCAGATGTAATCTCCACAAATAAAATAATTTACTCCGCCAGGCAGCCAGCCAGTGTGTGAAGTTTTTAATCAGGCTGTGATATTGAACTGCTTGGCTTGTAATTAAAAATGGAGCAGGAATTAAGCGCTTGCGGTGTATACCGAGGCGCGGATTGTCACATTCCTCCTTTCCAATGCAAATGACTTTTTCCTCAACAAAACAATGGGATTCCTGCAATGAAAATCTGTCCCCCTGAATAAAATGATAAGATCGAGAAGTAAAAATAGAGAAATGAATGTCTATCGTTTTATTGCTCTTTAAAGAGCGCTTGCTACAGTATTTTCTCCCAGGACTTTGTGGATTTTGTCAAAGTGGAGCCGTGACAGGCCGGGGGACGCGAGGGACTAATTCTCGCTATTTACAGTCACGCTGCCAAAGCCGCTCATGCTTGTCGTCAAGTTTTGTCACCAGCGCTGTCAAACGGCTTGACACGTCCAAGGCTCCTCCGACGGAGCCTCGTGGCAGCCTTTCAGTCCCAACTTTATAACTCTCCCTGATGATTTTCAGTCAGGCACTTGATAAAATTGGCGTCAATGTCAGAAGTGAGCTCCTGTGACAGGCCCCCATTAAATATTTAAAAGCACTGTGGCCGTGCAACCGGAGAGCGTTGCAGCCGGCCCTGTTAGGATACAGTCCCGTTAAAAGACACCTTGTCAACAAGAGCTGTTCATTTTCTCCTGACTTGTCTTGGATTTTCACATCCGGCGGACTGGACCGCGGCACATGGGGCGGAGGCGAAGCCCGAACGGGAACAAAAAAACAGAAGTGAATTGAAACTGGTCAGCAGTTGACTCAGACAGGACACACGTGGGTGGGATTCAGGGCAGGCACGGCGCTCATGTGTTCCGAACATGTGGGTCAAACACCTGAGCTCATTTGATAGGACGCTGGTACACAGAGGTGGGTAGGATGCTAAGATGGGCCCTGAGCGGCTGGTTGACGAAGGAGCGGATTAGGCAGGCTATTAGTTGATTTTTGAGAGATTCCCTCGTGGTGTGTTCAGGCGTCCACAGGTTGGATTGGATAAATAGCACACCTTAGTGTTTGTCAAAGCACTCTTACTGCCTTGGATTTTCACATCCTCTGACTGCTAAAAAATAAGCTGATGATAAAAAGACTAAAAAACACACTCGACACCAATTTCCTTGTTTTACATTGCTGTTAATGGAAGCCCCTGCACGTCTTTTTGTTGTTTTTTCTTGACACTCCATCCAGTGATTTGCAGCATCAGTAAGTGCTTGTAAAACTTTCTTCAGCGTGACTTTGCAGCTGCGCTTTGGCTTCCTCTGGAGCTTCTGCTTCAACATTGCAAACAATTTACTGTGAGTGTGGAGGACCCATGAATCACTGCGCTTGTTCAACAGGAAGTCGCTTATGAACCGCACATGGTGGACATGATGACTCACGCCGAGCATCTACCCCCCTCTAAACTACCCACGCTCACCTCCATGTTTATGATCCTTTCTTCCCCAAAAGGATGTGGCTGGGGAGCTGGCATCACTTCTTCATCCATCTGTAATGGTTTTTTTGGTGGGGGGGGGGGTTCTGCAGCTTAGGACATCTTTTCCACTGATTCTTGGTTGGATTCTCCTCAGCGAACAAGACTTAGCAGTGGTGATACTTCACAGCAGTCATGATGATGTAATGGGAGGGTTGGTACAGTGAACAAAAAGCTGACCTCTGCTGGAGAGTTCCGGTAACTGCTGCTCCACGAAGACCACAACATTGAGCAAGCAGGTGAACTCGATGTTGTAATGCTGTACCTGTCCTTACAGGCGGGTTTCTGGCAACCTTCAAGTTGGAACATGTTGGCCAGTAAAAGGGAGTTGAACATGTGACGACGTGGATGGACAGTGCAGGTGTTCCACAGCCACCCTGTGCTGCTAGGGAGGACACAAGGGCAGGCAAAGTAGATCCCTACCGATCACGGTTCGGCATTCACGACGATTCTTGGAAATTGACTGCAGATTTTTTTCATTTATGCTGTTTTTTGGGGTTTTTTTTAGTTTTCTTGTTAAATTCTGACATTAGGTATGAGGTATTAGGAGTATGAGGGCCACATTGGAAAAAAAATTTTGAGGTCAAAGTCGTAAAGTTAGGAGAAAACAAGTTGTAAAAGTACGACAAAAAAGTCATACTTTTACAAGAATAAAGTCTTAATATTATGTGTCATCGTGTCAGACGGCTCTTCAGGAAGGAAGGAAACTTTTCTCTTGCCTCAGGCAAGCTTTTATTTATAACGTGGCAGCAAAACAGAGCAGTTGAACACGAACAGATTAGCATTCTCACTTAGCCCGCCTCCTCCACATGCCCAAGGCCAAAGGTCACACAGACAATGCCTGTAACATAAAGTCGGGACTTTTTTCATTGTAAATTTATGACTTTATTCTTGTAATAGTAAAACGTCTTGTGAATCGACAACTTTTTTCTCGTAAATTTGCGACTATTGTCATAATATTGCGACTTTTTTTCTTGCAAATTTACAACTTTATTCACGTAATATTACAACTTTTTAAAATAAATTTACTTTTTTTTCATTTTTTTAAAGAAAAAAAGTTTTGTTTTTTTAATGCATATTTATATAATCCTCCAGGAACTACCTGCATACACTAGCCACATGAGGTCGGGCATTGTCGTGGACCAGGAGGAACCCAGGTCCCACTGCACCAGCCTAGGTTCTGACAATGGGTCCAAGGATTTCATCCCGATACCTAATAGCGGTCAGGGTGCCATTATCTAACCTGCAGAGGTCTGTGCGTCCTTCCAGGGATATGCCTCCCCAGACCATCACTGACCCACCACCAAAGCGGTCATGCTGAATGATGTTGCAGGCAGCATAACGTTCTCCACGGCATCTCCAGACCCTTTCATGTCTGTCGCATGTGCTCAGGTTGAACTTGCTCTCATCAGTGAAGAGCACAGGGCACCAGTGGTGTAGCTGCCCTCAGGCCACCCTCATGGAGCCTGTTGCTGATTGTTTGGTCAGAAACATTCACACCAGTGGCCTGCTGGAGATCATTTTGTAGGGCTCTGGCAGTGCTCATCCTGTTCCTCCTTGCACAAAGGAGCAGATACCGATCCTGCTGAGGGTTGAAGGACCTTCTACGGCCCTGTCCAGCTCTCCTGGAGTAACTACCTGTCTCCTGGAATCTCCTCCATGCGTCCAGGTACCGCAGTGATGCCCTGGTCCAGATCTAGTCTTTATATATAAGCTTTGCTTCTTCCTACTCCTTGTGGACATGTGGACCTGTGAAAGGATGATTCATGAGATGTATTCCATTGTAACCTTCATGTTCAAATAAACCAAACCAAACCAAACCAGGCATCTTTGTTCACGCAATATTACAACCTTTTTCCTGATTGATTTGACTTTTTTTCTCATAATTTTATGACTTTATTCACGTAATATTGCAGGTTTTTTCTTGTAAATTTACGGCTTTACTCTCCTATTATTACGCCTTTTTCCCTCGTAAATTTACGACTTTATTCTCGTAATGTTTCCACTTTTTTTCTCATAAATTTACGACTTTATTCACTTAATATTACAAATTTTTCCTTGTAGATTTATGACTTTCTCGTAATTTTCCGACCTTATTCACGTAATATTGCAGGTTTTTTCTTGGAAATTTACGGCTTTACTCTCCTATTATTACGCCTTTTTCCCTCGCAAATTTACAACTTTATTCTGGTGAATGTACAACTTTTTTTCTCATAAATTTACAAGTTTGTTGACGTAATATAACAACTTTTTCCTTGTAGATTTATGACCTTTTTTCTTGTAATTTTATGACTTTATTCACGTAATATTGCAGGTTTTTTCTTGTAAATTTACAACTTCATTCTCCTATTATTGCAACTTTTTCTTCGTAAATTTACGACTTTCTTCTTGTAATGTACAACTTTTTTTCTCATAAATTTAGGAGTTTGTTCATGTAATATTACAACTTTTTCCTTGTAGATTTATGACCTTTTTTCTTGTAATTTTATGACCTTATTCACGTAATGTTGCAGGCTTTTCCTTGTAAATTTACGGCTTTACTCTCCTATTATTACGCCTTTTTCCCTCGTAAATTTACGACTTTATTCTCGTAATGTTTCCACTTTTTTCTCATAAATTTACGACTTTATTCACTTAATATTACAAATTTTTCCTTGTAGATTTATGACTTTCTCGTAATTTTCCGACCTTATTCACGTAATATTGCAGGTTTTTTCTTGGAAATTTACGGCTTTACTCTCCTATTATTACGCCTTTTTCCCTCGTAAATTTACGACTTTATTCTGGTGAATGTACAACTTTTTTTCTCATAAATTTACGAGTTTGTTGACGTAATATAACAACTTTTTCCTTGTAGATTTATGACCTTTTTTCTTGTAATTTTATGACTTTATTCACGTAATATTGCAGGTTTTTTCTTGTAAATTTACAACTTCATTCTCCTATTATTGCAACTTTTTCTTCTTAAATTTACGACTTTATTCTTGTAATGTACAATTTTTTTTCTCATAAATTTAGGAGTTTGTTCACGTAATATTACAACTTTTTCCTTGTAGATTTATGACCTTTTTTCTTGTAATTTTACGACCTTATTCACGTAATGTTGCAGGCTTTTCCTTGTAAATTTACGACTTTACTCTCCTATTATTACGACTTTTTTTCCTCGTAAATTTACGACTTTATTCGGGTGAATGTACAACTTTTTTTTCTCATAAATGTAGGACTTTATTCTTGTAAATATGTGACTTTTTTCTTTATTCTCGAAATCTCAGATTCAAATTGTTATTTTCAAGTGAAATATTGTGTCAACATTTTCCAGCAGGAAGATGCTTTGACAAGACGTGGTGTTGTGTAACTGCTTTAACTTTTTGGCTGTTTCATGTGTGTGTCCGTTATTGGCACGTTCCTGCCATCAGTGGGGTGTATTGGAGGGTAACCCCCACCAGCAGCGGGGTCCTTGTGTACGTGAGACATCCAGTAGGTGGCCGGTGATGCCTTTTCGTGTCGGCACAAATGATTGAGCTCCCAGCAGTGAAGGCTGCCAAAAAAGCTTATTACGCCCGTCGTCTGATCGCCCCCGTGAGATGTCAGCGTTGCTTCTGAAGTAGGCCCGAGTAGTTTAAGCGTACACGTCACAAGTAGCGTCCTCTAAAATATGTAACCTTATTTCCCACACGAGCGTCAGGAATGTGTCACATCAAAAAAAAAACAACAAAAAAAAAAAGTCGAGGCACCGCGCCACTCACTTATCCGGGGGTTTTGTTTGTGTAGCGCGTTGATGCTAATTTGAGCGCCCCACATGAGGAATTGAGTTATTAATGTCGGCCAGATGGCATCTGATGATCTTGTCTGCATCGCTCTGCCTCGAGTCGTCCCAATTAAACCGAACGGCGCACTCAGTCGGCTTTGACAGGTCCTGTGTTTGAATTAGCTTGTGTGCGCCTCGCTCGACATCATTCAATATTCTCCCGCAGCTCGCGCCACAAGAATAAATAAGTCCATCATTTCTTGTCTCAAACGTCACCTTTTAGATTGCACGCGTCGCTTCGGAGAACCCTGCACAAATTTGACAAGTGTTGGCGCCTTCACAAAAGCCGGGGAGAAGACGTTCCGCCTCGCTAAAAGCGAAATGCAGAAAGTGTTTGACAATGCTTGAAGCCCTTTCCGGAATCTTCTATGGTGACATATGCTGAGCCGGCTGGCCCATTAGGCAGTGCAGTAATCCCTCATTTGTCGCAGTTAATTGGTTCCAGACCCGACCGTGATAAGTGCGTTTTGCAAACTCGGATTCCTTATTGATAAATGGAATGTTTTTGCAGTTAGAGCATAGAAAACCTGTTTACAACCTTCTAAATACGCTTTTTTAACATTATTAGACGTGAAATAACACCCCTATAGTCACCTTTACACTCGTATTACCCAATACAGCAGACATCATAACAGAAAATAAGACATTATAGCGACGCATGCGCGTTAATTCTTTCCTCTTTACTTCCTGTTCTGGACATTACTGACACCTAGTGACCAGTGTGGAGTACTACCAATCATACCAACGTCTTTGAATGCGTCTTCTGATTATTATTAGAGCCCTTTAAGACATGAAACAACACCCTAATAGTCACTTTTACAGATTATTCTGTCACTCTTTGACCACTAGCGAGCTAAATAGTTAGCCTCTCCAATTTATTTATTCTAAACTCAGCGAGGAAGAAGGACAAAAAAGCCAAAAAACGTACCACTTCCACACGGAATTAGAGAAGAACCTTTTTTTTTTTCAGCCGTGGCATGTGCGCTGGGCTCTGCTGGCTCAGTAACGTGAAAGGTAATGTCATGTAATGTCATGTCTTACAATATTTTGGGACTAATACTAGGCTACAGTCAACCACAAATCAGCGGCCATTTATTATTTTTTGAAAAAACGCAATCTAGTGACGGAGTGATCTTCAAGCCGCGATATAGCGAGGGATGCCTGTACAGTGTATTTGTTTTGCTTTTCAGGTTTTTTTTGCTTACTTTTTGTCTCTCAGTGTGTATAAAATGACATGCAAATGTGCCAAAGACATCACCAGGACCGCCCCTTGCAGTCTGTGGGAGACACGGTCCAATGACTAATCTCATGTTGGTCAGAGTCTCATACAAGCACAGAAGAGTCATGTCCAATAAGTATTTAAATGTCAATCCGTGGCTAAGCAGCGCTACAAGGACACCATTTTTAAAAACACTTCTGGAACACGATTCTCATTCCCTACAAACGCCTGACTAATTCCCCGGTAACGACTTTAAAGCTCTGCGCCACCGTTGCTAGCTAAACGTGCTAAACGTGCCCTGTCCCACCCTAACAATAATAACACGGCAGCTTTTCTTTCCACTTGCAGTCACGTAGTTTACCTGGAGGGCGTAACGCATGCTGCCCGTCAAGCTGTGCAGGATGCCTCGCTGAGTCACTCCGGGTTATTAAAGCACCTCAAGGCATCCTCGCTTGTGGCGGAGGTTCCAAGTCTCCACAAATATGCTGCTCGGTGGCGTCTTTCGTGTCGAGTCACACCCCTCCTTTGATGGGATTAGGTCAAAGTACATTTGAGATCATGAACGAGTTTACAAAGGAGTGCAGTGGCGATGGTTCCTACTGTACTCATGAAATGGGGTTTGGTTTGAATCCTGCTAGGCACCAAAGTTGGTTAGACATGCCTGTGCACCAACCCCCCCCCAAGAAAAATCACATTTTCCAAAAAGAAACCCTCCTAGGCTGTCCTTGCAACAGGTGGATAGGACAACTGCACTCCAGTGTGTGCGGTCTTTGCCGTGATGAACAGCAGGCGAAGAACACCACCCAGACTCTCAAACACGGAGGTGGAAACATGCTGCTTCGGGGCTGGTTCTCTGCTAAGGGTACAGGAAGACTTCACTAATGAACACTGCCAGAACACTGAAGATGGTCCAGCATGACAATGCCTCCAAAGGAGTGGCTCAAGAAGCATCAATCAAGAAGAAGCGCATCAATGGAGTGGCTTAGCCGCTGTTGAAATAAACCTACCAGAAAAATCTTGGACTGTTCATGTCTTTGGAAGGACCAGACTTCAAACATGCTGCGTACAATGCAAGAGTCAATATGGTGGAAAGAAGACTGGATCCCAGAGAAGAATGTGATGATGGAGGTGCAAACTTTAGCTCCAAGTTGATGACAGCAAGTGATGATGATTGAGATGTCAGCGTGGCTAAACAACTACTGCATATTAAAAGTATTCCCTTTCCAAAAAAAAAAAAAAAAAAGAATGCGTCTTCTGAATGCCTTATATTTCTATTTTAGTTCATTTTCCCATTTTTACACTTGAAAATGCTTAATTTAGGCAAAAAATGCATAATATGCTAATTTAGTTTGACTCATGATCCTAATGTTACATTCAACCACAAAAGGGCGATACATTTTTAACTAATATATTTTTGGAAAACAGTGACAGAGTGAAGCCATGAAATTCAGCGTGCGAACGGGAGCCGAATTACTGCATTAAAAAAAAAATAAAAATTCACCTTCAATATAACTCGTTATTACTATTAAGTACTATTAACTTTATGAACAGTTTACATTGGTAAGAAACAGCCAATTCATGTTACTATATACACAGTTATTGGATGTACTGTATATATATTTGTATGAATTGTTGCGTTATTATATACAGTATAACAACACAACAAAAAAACATATTTTTTATGATTTTTATTCACTTTTTTTTTATCCACAGGGTTTTTATTTTGTGGTTAGGGTATTCACAGTGTATTTCAGATTTGTTTGTATTTATTTGTACTTTGGTTTAACCATGTCAATTGTGTGACAAAGGTAAAAACAATGACGTTTATTATTTTTTTTGTAAATGTTTGTAAATAGCCGATGGTTACCAAATAAAATCTCCACACTGGGGAAGGCGGGTACGCTACATTTTTCCATATACACTAACTCTAACTTTAACCCCCAACGTAATAGGGGCCATAAATCACATACAAAGGAGTGGAACAGGAGGACACAAGCGTTAGCAACACTAGCATAGCTAGCTAGCATAGCTCACATCTGCCCTCGACAAAATCATGCCAGGTTAGCCTGTTTGCTGAAGACAACATCATCAAACTTCCCACGTCTGTAGCTGACTGGCGGAGAGTTGCCAGAGCGCAGGGCTTTATTTTAAGATGTGTAGCGAAGCCTGGTGGAGGAGGATTTTTGTCTTCATGATAAGCTGACACTTCTGCTCATAAACAGGACGTAGGGACACACATTGTTTTATTTTTTTTACCAGTATGGTAGCTTTACTTCCCAATGCACCGCGGTATTTGATCATTTATGAACAATCGTATCACGGAACAGCAGTAAACCCTTAAGCCAATCAGAGCCCCTTCATGTATAAGCCAGTAAAAACATAACAAGTCGTCTTTTATTCCTGTGCACCTGCGCTAACATGTCATCTTCAATGAAAATACGCAGAGCATTGATGGAACACAACGACAAAGGGGGGGGTCGTGCGAATCATCAGGCTCGGGAGACGTCCGCTTTGCCGCCGGAACTTCAGTCATCTCATTAATTAGCGCGGCGTTGTGGCAGCCGCTTTCCATATGAAAATAGAAATTGTTGCATAGACAGAAGCGGCGTCACATTGCAGCGTTGTGGAGTTGCCGAGCGAGCCGTCCATCTTCGTCCTTGTCGCCTGGTGAGCTCGCCGCCTGCCTTGGTTTCGTCTCCAAGTGCTCCCCAAGATCACTCATTTCATCTCACGATCACAGCGCTCAACATTAGCCGTGATGTCTTCATTCGTCGAGGAATATTCACCTGCAAGGCACTTTCATGACATAACAACATAGCAGCGGGGTTAGCGTAGCTTCAAGAGAAAACCAGCAAAACCCTTTCATCAGTTCATCTTTCTTCGGCTAAGTCAGTGGTCTCCAAAGTGTGGCCCGGGAGCCATTTGTGTTCCGTGGCTGTTTTTTTTTTTTAATTGGTCCTTGGCACATTCCGAAAGTATCATTTAACAAGAAAACTACAAAAAAAAACAACAACAGCAAAAATGGAAACATTTATTGTAAGAAAAAAAGTTGTAATCTAACGCGAGAAAGTCGTAATTTTACAAGAATGGAGCCGTAATATTATGAGGAAAAATAGAAAAATAATATAAAAATGTCATTTTAGTAGCAATATGTTGAAATATCAAAGAATATAAACTATATATAAAAATATAAACTTTTTAAAAAGTGGTAATATTATGATAAACAAAACAATGAATGGAAAATGAGGTTGCGGAAAAAGTTGTAATGTTAGAAAACATGCGGATAAAATCACAATATTACAAGAAGGAAATGTACAAGAAGAGTTGGAAAATAATTTTTAAAAATTGAAAAAAATAGCTTTTATTTGACGAGAGTTAAGTCAAAATTATGAAGAGAAAAAAGTCGTCATTTACAAGAATAAAGTCATAATATTATGAGGGAAAACAATGTCATTTTAGGAGCATAAGAGTTGAAATATTTTTTAAAAATGTTAGTTTCCTATAAGTTCTAATATGAGAAGCAAAACAAAATAAAGTTGTGATTTTCAAATCATTATGGGAATAAAGTCAGAATATTACAAGAGGAACATTTGCGAGAACAAACTTGAAATAATTGGAAAATAAATCATTAAAAACAGCTGTCATTTTCCCAGAATAAAGTCAAAATATTAACAGAGAAAAGTTTTAATTTTATGAGAATTATTAAGAGGAAAAATCATGTAATTTTAGTGGCATAACGTTGAATCATTAAGGAAAAAAGATGTTTAGTTTTTTTTTTTTAAGTTGGAGTATTATAAGACACAAACAAAACAAATAAAGTTGTCATTTTTGGAAAATTGAGTTGGGCAAAAGGTTAGAATATTCTGGGAATATGGCCAAAATATCGGAATGCAGTAATAATATTACCAGAAGAAAACTTACTGGAAGAAAGGTGAAATAACTGTAAAATAAAAAAAAAAGTAAAAAGCAGAAATGGGGAAAACATCTGTAATTTTACAAATTAAGTCAAAAGAGAGAAAAAAGTTGTATTTAATAGAAATAAACTCATCATAGTAGGAGGGAAAATAAATGTCATTTTAGAAGCATGGACTTGAATATTAAAGAAAAATATGTAAATATATACAAATACATAAATCCCCAATATTTGATAGAGAATTCCATCTTTTTTTTTTTGCATTCAAATATGAGATTATGGCCGTCATGCTAATAGACTGATCGGCAAGCGCGTGAACCTTTCAGTCAACCCGGCTTGCATTCGCAGACTGACTTTAAATGTCTTTAAATGTCAATCTTATTATGTAAGACATAATTGGCGGCCTTGCTTGATTAGCATGCAAAGCCTCACCTGTCAATTCTGTAGTTGATTCTGACAGACTCTCTGAGAAGTGACTTTTTAGGTGACCTAATTCACTTAACTTGCATAGAAGTGATCATTAAGTATCCATTACATAAACCAACAGAGCTCTATTATAATTAAAAAGAGTGTGGAATGGCCTTTTAGTTAAATAATGAAGCTTAAAATAATGCCTAATAATATTTTGGAGCGAACGAAATCGCTCTACTGTGTTTAAGAGGAGAATGAGCACCACCTTGTGGCCGTGGACAGAAAAAGCACAATTTACACATTCGAGATTTTGACTCATTTTTAACATATTTACTGCACATTTGGATACCTTCATTTAAAAACAATACACGATTATGTTAAAATGTGGGACTTTGGTTTTTATTTGTGTTATAAGCCGATTTTTCTTCACCCGTGCGCTACGTATATTAGTGTAATAGCGCGTAGTGTCCACTAGATGGCGGTGCCCTCAAATAGATGCTTCTGAACATTGCAATAAATCAATTAACCTGCAAACTTTCTTATTATTACAAGACTACAGTGTACTAAAAATAATAATTAAAAATTGTAAATAATGCACTAAATTTTCAGCAAATATTTTTACACCAAGGGAGCATTTATGTCATTAAATGCAACCTTTTGAGGAGGGTAATTTTCATAACATGTTCATTAATGTGAGCGCAATATTGGTCAAATTAGATTAGATTCGATAGAACTTTATTGATCCCTTGGCTGTGTGCTCTCATGGAAATGAAGCATTCAGCATACAAGACCCCAGTAGTACTAGTAACAGCAGCACAGCAAGAGTAAAACGGGTAGAAATAAAGAAAATACTATTTTAAAAATCTATCCATCTCAGGGAAAAGCCAAATGTTTCACATTGCTTAGTGGAGGCTTAATGTTCACTTATTTTATAAAAGAATACACGTTTTCAACCATTTATTTCCTCTTTTTCCTTAACGCTGCACAAGCCATAGTGTGTTTTGTATTTGCTTTTGCTTCTTTTTTCCACAAATCAAATGTCATAAACAATAAAATATATTTATACGGTATATATCAATTGAACAACATGGACACATCAGAGGTTGCACACAAACAAAGACAACTTTCTGCGGTTAAAACTTTAATTTTATAACACTTTGATGCATCACTTGGATGTTTTTTTATCTCTTTGGTCATGCGTTCATGATGGTGACAAAGGGGGAAGCGCCTCCTGAGAGCTTTATGATTATTTGTGACGTTGCAAACATCACTGTGACGTGTTTGGTCAGGAGATGCTCCTACGATGCTCCTGCCAACAGCGAGTGGTCCAAGGAGTCACGCCGTTAAGGTAAAACACGCTAAATAGCATTTTACAAAGACAACACGATGCAGCAGCGGGTCTGTAAATATCAACTAGTTTACGAGGTTTTTGCTTCGGTCTGTGAACGGTTCATGAAGTCAAACGTTTCTGGATATTATTGGAATTGTGTTTGGTAATCAGGTACCGATAGTGGTTGGTCTTTTTCCACGATTGTGTACATGTCTGACAACAGCACGTTCAACGATAGCTAACATCAGTAGCTAAACTTTGCCAAATTTCTGTCGTTAGCTAGTCCCGAGGTTCCCAAAGTGGGGTGCACCAATTGTCGTAGGGGGTACGTGAATAAAAATTGAAAACAATTGGCACCTAAAACAATTCCGAGTGTGCTTGAACGCCTCACAGTGCAAGGAGAATGGAGCACAAATGAGAGCATGAGTTTGTTTATCGCTCTGTGTGTTTTCTATATGAACAAATAAGTTTGTTTGTTGATTATTTGGTACATTAAGAACATTTAATCTGGAAGATTTCATCGATATCGGTGTTCCAAAACCTGTCACTGTGTGGACATTCCCCCCAAAATGAGGCTTTGTCGTTGGTTGGATGCATTTTTGGTACTTTGGATACCGCTTTATCCTGATTGTTGAACTTTCCCCTTCAAAATGTACATTTTGAATGTACATTTTGACCCGAAATGACTTATAAAATGAATGAATAGGCTAATTTTCATCAATTATTCGGACAGGGTCTTTTGATGTTGCAACATTGCAGGGTTTGCAGGTGAACACAACGTGTGCACTGAGTCATACTGGGAGTGGACTTTATGAGGAAAACATACATTTACGAGGAAAAAAAGCTGCAAGTCTACCTTTGCCCAAGCCCTCCGTTTTCATAGCCGTCTCGGGCAATGCATGTTACCACGGAGTATTAAAATAATGAGATTTGGAGAATAAAAGTCGTAAATGTACAAGAAAAAAACGAATACTGTCAGTAAAGTCCTGCATTTCTGAGTATGGCATTGCCTGAGGCTAGACATGCTAATCCAAATGCGAAATGCTCAACTGCTCTGCTTTGCGCGACGCTATAAATAAAAGCTTGCCTGAAGCAGGAAGAAAGCTTCCTTCCTGAAGATCTATGCTCTATTTTCCCTCTGACGCGTGTGACATGTCATTTATTCTCGTAACAGACTTTATTCTCCAAATCTTCAATTGTTATTTTCTTTCAACGTGGCCCTAATACTCCGTCGTACGACTGCAACTGGACTGTGAAGGTCGTGTCAGAAGACGTTTCGACTCTCATCCAAGCAGGCCATCAGAAGACAGACGGTTTGAAAGAGGAGCAAGGAAAGCCATCTATGTGAAGGTTGGAAAGCCATATGAACAGAGGGGGAGGTCTGCGACAACACCTTCCACCCCTCGCAAACAAATTCCATCATTTAGCCTCTAAAAAATAACAAGGCGCAGCCACACTGATTGGCGCCTTTTTTTTAAGCAGTTTTCATTGTAAGGAAACACCCGATAACAGCTACATTTTCATGCCAATATCGGGCCGATATTATCGGACATCTCTAGGCATACAGTCCATGTGTGGATGCACTGATGCCTTTCAATAAACAGCACTTGTGTTCTCTTCTGCAGGCGGTTCAGGTTTTGCTGGTCATCTTGTGCTCAGGTGAGAACTTGTGTTGTGAAAAAGGAATGAAGTCGACGTGATGTAATACTCATCCCTGTTTCTCATCAGTTGCAGCGTCCGACGCCCGCAGCCAACCTGACCTTGGTTTCATTCAGTGTGGATGGCGTCCACTTTGACGGGCTGGACAGCAGCCAGCGCACACCTGCCATCCACGCAGAGGACCACGGCGGTCAGCAGGAGGACACGGCGTTGGCACAGATCCACCTGCCCGTGGAGCCCAACGCTGCTCCCAGCGCCAACTGAATCTGTCTGGTTGGTTGGCAGCGCAGTGGATGTGCCATCCACATACAAGACCCCAGTAGTACTAGTAACAGCAGCACAGCAAGAGTAAAACGGGTAGAAATAAAGAAAAAACTATTTTAAAAATCTATACATCTCAGGGAAAAGATGTTAGCACGGCTAGCGTAGCACGAAGGTCACAGGTTAAACAAAAGGGTCAGGTTATTTGGAGAGATTTTCCCGGGATGCCTTAACATTTTGCCCCGTTTTCCTGTATTTCAACTTTATTTTTTTCTTTTTTTTAAATCCACGCTTGAGCCACAGCAATACGCATTCCCACGAAAATGTCCCGTATTTTGAAATGTTGACAGGTCTGCTGTGAATGCCACACTCTAGACCGGGGGTGTCCTAAATGTGGCCCTCGGTACAACATAGAAATTCAATGAAAACCAAACATAAATGAATGAAAGATAAAAACAGCAGGATGTGAAGAGAAAAAGCGAAAATGATACAACAGTCCGTCCCTCATCACTTGGCGCTTTGTGGTTTCACTCTCATGGGTTTGCAGAAAAATAGATGAATAAATCAGCACTGTTTTTGTGGTTGACTTATGACCTATTGGTCAAAAAGGTCATTTTCAATTTTAGCCCTAAACTGGCCATTTTCAAGCATAAAAATGTCTTAAAGAACGTTGATATGTAGTATTCCACATTGGTCACTGGGTGTCAGTAATGTTACGTTGAATAGCCTCCGCAGGAAGGACTGTGATGATGCGACTCCTCCAATGCTAGCCTGCTAGCCATATTATGTCTTATGCAGGTCATAAATGGCGTATTTTCTATCCTATATGGATAATACAAGTGTAAAGGTGACTATAGGGGTGCTATTTCATGTCTAGAGGGCTCTAATGTAAAAAAACAGTATCGAGCTTTTGATTGGAGAATGGATTTCAGAGCATGGAGAGCTGGTAGTATCGCTATGTCAGTATGGCTCCGCACATCACCAGTTAGAAGTGGCGAAGTACAGGCATGTCCACGTCTACAGCTGACAACAGTTGGCAGATTTCGTTTTAAGATGTGTAGTGAAGCTTGTTTTTATTTTTAACAAGTGGTACAAGGTTTTGTCTCAAAAAGCCACTCTTCTCTCTCACACAACGTGGACACATTACTGTTGGGAGGCCTAAAAAGAATCCCGCACCCACCGACATTTTTTTTTTTTATTGTGTGACCCATTTCTTTTGCATGAACAAGTTGTTAAGAGGCACTTTAAGTTATTCATTCATTCATTGCACTGGAATTAAAAAAATTTGTAAAAAGTTACAAATACCTGAAAAAACACTTTTTGGTCCAACATTTTTGCATAGAAACATCACCTGAAATTACTTAAAAAGACAAAGACTTTGACGTTGCTGCTGTCCTGTAGTGGATGAAAACTATTTGGACCTAAATGCCTGCTTAGGCGTTAAAAACGATTAGAAATGGCGCAGATGTTCTTTGGGTTATAGCTTGTAAACATTAGCAGCCATGTTGGAATTGCCATCAAGTACACAAGGGAGGTATTGCATTGTTGATTTTAGCTTTTCCTGTCTCATACTCCTGACGTGATGGTGGCAGCCACTGGGTGGGTGGGTTTTCACGCACGCACACACTGTTACAAAGGCATTGCTACTCGGCCAGGAGTGTGCTAACTTGTTTCCACCTGTGCGCATACGGAAAAATCAACACGTAGCGTTTAGTAACAAAAAGAAAACGCTAAAAACTGTTGTACATTGAAAGATGTGTCAGCTTTGTGGTATAGCTGATAGTCTGGTAGTCTGGTAATGCATGAGGCCTTTTTCCTGATTTTTTTTTTTTTGTAGTTAATTTCGCAAAGTGCCGTGGGCTAAGAAAAAAGATAGTCGGCTCGTGGCCCCCAGGCCACAACTTTGGACACCATTGTGTAATGTGAGGTACACATGCATGTATCTCTTTACTAAGATGGTCATGCTCACATTTGGTGGATGAATATTACATTATTTTATATAAATTGGATTGTTTTGATCATTTTTTTATACTATTTTAGATTCATGTAATTTTAGTTTTAATCATTTTTTAAATTTGTTTAAATAATTGTAGTTTTAAGAATTGTTTATATAATTGTTTCGCTTTAGGTTGACATAATTTTCACAATTTTTTTATCATTTGTGTAGATTTATGTTGAAATTTTCTTTAAATTTGGGATGATTCTTTGTGTAGATTTGTGAGAATTTTATCATTTTAGATTTTATTTTTTTTTTATATAATTTGTTGAGATTTATGGATATACATTATATTTCTAACTGAATGGCAGTGGTGTCCAAAGTGCAGCCAACAGGCCATTTGTCACTGAATTAGTTAGAAAACTGACCAAACACCCCCCCCCCCCCCCCCCCCAAAAAAAAATGGTTGAAACGCGCTTCACCTACAACACAAATATACTTATTCAAAAGTACAAATTAAAAATATAAAAATGGTGGCCACATTCTTGAATTTTTCAGTGTACAGCGGCCCTCGGTGGTCAAAGTTTGGACATCCCTGTTGTGGCATCCCTGTTGTGGCCCTTGATGGTGGCTGATGTGCAGTGTTAGATGTAAAAAAGAATAAAAGGTGTGTGTGTGTGTGTGTGTGTGTGTGTGTGTGAAGTCACCCAGTGGCTGTGTCATGCAGGCTATTAGTTGTGCACCCTGTCCTCCAGAGCCTTCAGCTCAGCCTCCACCTTATCAGGAAGGTCAGCCCCCACCTGCTGGCTGAAGTACGCCCTCAGCTCCTTGGTCTCGTTCTGCCAGAAATCCAGGGGCACGTCAAACAGGGCACCCATGTCCACGCTGCCGCCCAGGCCCTCTGTGTTGATGGCGCCGTCCTCCGGCAGCCAGCCGATGGCGCTCTTCTTGGCGGCCTGGTCCTCCCGCCCTCGGCCGCAGCGCTTGAAGATCCACTCCAGCACGCGGGCGTTCTCGCCGAAGCCCGGCCAGAGGAAGGCTCCGCTGGTCGGGTCCTTGCGGAACCAGTTGACGTGGAAGATCTTGGGCAGGTGAGTGGGAGCCTTTCGTGTCTCCATGCTCAGCCAGTGAGAGAGGTAGTCGCCGAAGTTGTAGCCGAAGAAGGGCCGCATGGCGAAGGGGTCGTGCATGATCACCTTGCCTGGAAGGAACATCCGCAAAGTCTTGGCTTTGGCTTAAGATTGCAACCAAAAAAAAAAGATGTATATGTAGATATGTACAGTCAAACCTGTCTTAGCGACCACCTTTATAGAACAGCCACCTGCCTATAGCAGCCACTGCAAAATCCCCCGCAGCAAATTTACATGTTATAGACCCTGTGTATAGCAGTCACCTGTCTAACGCAGCCAGCGGCCACTCATTTTGTCTCCCTTGGCCAATATCTGACTGCATATCGCGGCCAAATTACCATCTCAAGTAGAAGCTTCATGCACGAAAAAGTTTCGTTTTTCAGTCAATGAAGCCGTCGTGTGTAGACTTTAATGAGTCCTAGCTCAGTCACAATCATTCACAAGATCCACACAAACTGTCAGTTGTTCCACATAAAAAAGCCGTCTTCTTTTGAGCTTGCCATTTCCTGGTCAAACATGTAACTTTAAGAGCATTTGCACCAAAACATTACCGCAAAGTAGGCTGGGAACAGGACGTGCTCCCAGTGACACTACAACAAAAAAAAAAACATACGCTAGCATGCATGTGGCGGCGGGAGCAAAACTGAGTTCGGTTGTACTTAATTGAAGTATTTTAGAATGTACTCACGTTATTTTTCATCAATCCTCATCCACAAATCCATCAAAGTCCTCATCTTCTGTATTCGACACAAAAAAAGCCGTCTTTTCCGTTCGCTACTAGTCCGTTAACTTGTCAGTGTTATTCAGCTCCGAAGCAAAGAAGGAAACTTCTCCTGTTTCTTCTGCCAACTTTATTTATTGAACGCGGCCACCAGACAGCAGCTCAGAACACACACACATCTCTCAGCATCGTCTCTCCTTCCTGCTTGCCCACAAGGCAAAGGTTAAACAAGCCCCACTACATAGCTGTCCAGCCAATGCCTGTAAGAAATGACACCGTTTATTTCCTTGTGTGCACTGGTCAATACTGTAATGCCGCTTGTTGTGGGTCACTTCCTGATGAACTAAAGCTGTAATGACACTCTGCCGTATAAAAAGTAAAATATTAAAAACAAGCGTAAGACATTACTAGCACAGCTTTGTTCTGTGGGTCGAGGATATATTCTATCAGTTATTAAGCCTCTAGCTTCCTTTTAGTAAGTAAAAACCTTGGCTATGATTGCACTAAATTGTCATGTAGACCTACAAAGTACACTTGGAAGAACAAGAGGTGAATAAATGGATTGCAACTGATGTGAAACTGATGAGGGGTAGGATTAAATAAGCTTTGCTTCTTCCGACTCCTTTTTGGACATGCAAAATTGTCACTTGTACTATGTGATGTGCTACTGTTTGACTCATATGCATGTTCAGGATGAATTAAAGCCATGAACCATGATAACAAGCCTAGTAGTGCTGTACAACTTTTATCCGCAGTCTGCAGTGCCCTCTACTGGTCAACATTATTTTTCCTTTTTTTTCTTTTTTCCCCTCTACTGGTCAACATTCAAACTGGACGTCAACCTGTCTATAGAGGCCACTTGTCTATAGCGGCCACTTTTGCAGACTCCCTCTGGTGGCCGCTATATACAAGTTTGACTGTATATGTAGACATATATATATGTGTGTGTGTGTGTGTGTGTTTATATATATATGTATATGTATATATGTATGTATATGTATATATATATATATATATATATATACTTGTATATGTATGTATGTATGTATATATATATATATATATATATATATATACACTGCTCAAAAAAATTAGAGGAACACTTCAAAAACACATCAGATCTAAACTGGGAGAAAAATGATCTTGAATATTAATTGGGTGATGTATTAGTAACAAAATGATGCCACATAAGTTAATAGAAATGAAAATGGTCACCCTATAGAGGGGGCAAATCAAAGACACCCCAAAAATGAAAGTGGGGTGATGCAACACACTGGTCCATTTTGCTAAAATGTCATTGTAGCAACTCAATGATTCTCAGTAGTTTGTGTGGCCCCCACGTGCTTGTACGCATGCCTGACAACATCGGGGCATGCTCCTAATGAGACTACGGATGGTGTCTGGGGGATCTCATCCTGGATCTGGACCAGGGCATCACTGCGGTACCTGGACGCATGGAGGAGATTCCAGGAGACAGGTTACTCCAGGAGAGCTGGAAAGGGCTGTAGAAGGCCCTTCAACCCTCAGCAGGATTGATATCTGCTCCTTTGTGCAAGGAGGAACAGGATGAGCACTGCCAGAGCCCTACAAAATGACCTCCAGCATATGTATGCATACATATGTAGTGATGACAATACAATATCATGCATGTTCGCCAGCTGGCTTTCTCAATTGGTAGCATTGCAGGCTATGGTGCAGGGGATCGGAGTTCAAATCCCAGTCAGGGTTGTCTAACATATGACTGCGACTTGCTTTCACAATCTGTTTTCTCTAAAAACAAATGGCTTGCACTGCTTTCTCCAGGTCCAGCACGTATTGTCATCACTACCGATACAATATCATGGATGTTTGCCACCTGGCTTTCTCAGTTGGCAGCATCGCAGGCTATGGTGCAGGGGATCGAGGTTCAAATCCCCGTCAGGCTCGCCTAACATGTGACTGGGTCTTGCTTTCACAATCTGTTTTGTGTAAAAACAAATGGCTTCCTTGCTATTTTGCATGTCCAGCACATATTGTCACCACTACCGATACAATATGATGCATGTTCGCCAGCTGGCTTTCTCAGTTGGTAGAAAAAGACAAATGGCTTCCTTGCCTTTTCTTCAGGGCCGGTTATGGTAGTCATCACCTCCGATACAATATCATGGATGTTTGCCAGCTGGCTTTCTCAGTTGGTAGCATCGCAGGCTATGGTGCAGGGGATCGTGGTTCAAATCCCCGTCAGGCTCGCCTAACATGTGACTGGGACGTGCTATCACACTTTCGCAATCTCTTTTGTGTAAAAACAAATGCCTTCCTTGCTATTTTGCTATGTCTAGCACATATTGTCACCACTACCGATACAATATCATGCATGTTCACCAGCTGGCTTTCTCAGTTGGTAGCATCGCAGGCTATAGTGCAGGGGATCGAGGTTCAAATCCCAGTCAGGGTTGTCTAACATGTGACTGAGACTTGCTTTCACACTTTCACAATTTGTTTTGTCTAAAAACAAATGGCTTGCCCTGCTTTCTCCAGGTCCTGCACGTATTGTCATCACTACCGGTACAATATCATGCATGTTTGCCAGCTGGCTTTCTCAGTTGGTAGCGTCGCAGGCTATGGCGCAGAGGATCGGTGTTCAAATCCCAGTCAGGGTTGCCTAACATATGACAGGGTCTTGCTTTCACAGTTGGCCATCTGTTTTGTCTAAAAACAAATGGCTTGCCCTGTTTTCTCCATGTCCAGCACATATTGTCATCACTACCGATACAATATCATGCATGTTTGCCAGCTGGATTTCTCAGTTGGTAGCGTCGCAGGCTATGGTGCAGCGGATCGGTGTTTAAATCCCAGTCAGGGTCGCCTAACATGTGACTGGGACTATGCAATATCATACCTGATTGCCAGCTGGCTGACTCAACTGGTAGCACTGCAGGCTATGGTGCAGGGGATTGGGGTTCAAATCCTGGTCAGGGAAGCTCAACAAGCGGGTGTAAAAACAAATGCCTTCCTTGCTATTTTGCTATGTCTAGCACATATTGTCACCACTACCGATACAATATCATGCATGTTCACCAGCTGGCTTTCTCAGTTGGTAGCATCGCAGGCTATAGTGCAGGGGATCGAGGTTCAAATCCCAGTCAGGGTTGTCTAACATGTGACTGAGACTTGCTTTCACACTTTCACAATTTGTTTTGTCTAAAAACAAATGGCTTGCCCTGCTTTCTCCAGGTCCTGCACGTATTGTCATCACTACCGGTACAATATCATGCATGTTTGCCAGCTGGCTTTCTCAGTTGGTAGCGTCGCAGGCTATGGCGCAGAGGATCGGTGTTCAAATCCCAGTCAGGGTTGCCTAACATATGACAGGGTCTTGCTTTCACAGTTGGCCATCTGTTTTGTCTAAAAACAAATGGCTTGCCCTGTTTTCTCCATGTCCAGCACATATTGTCATCACTACCGATACAATATCATGCATGTTTGCCAGCTGGATTTCTTAGTTGGTAGCGTCGCAGGCTATGGTGCAGCGGATCGGTGTTTAAATCCCAGTCAGGGTCGCCTAACATGTGACTGGGACTATGCAATATCATACCTGATTGCCAGCTGGCTGACTCAACAGTTACATGTACATCTTTTGTCTAGAAAAAGACAAATGGCTTCCTTGCCTTTTCTTCAGGGCCGGCACTTATGGTAGTCATCACCTCCGATGCAATATCATGCCTGATTGCCAGCTGGCTGACTCAACTGGTAGCACTGCAGGCTATGGTGCAGAGGATCGGGGTTCAAATCCCGGTCAGGGACGATCAACAAGTGATGGAAGCATTGGGAATCAGTTACATGTACATCTTTTGTCTAGAAGAAGACAAATGGCTTCCTTGCTGTTTCTTCAGGGCCGGTTATGGTAGTCATCACCTCCGATGCAATAGCATGCCTGATTGCCAGCTGGCTGACTCAACTGGTAGCACTGCAGGCTATGGTGCAGGGGATCGGGGTTCAAATCCCGGTCAGGGACGATCAACAAGTGATGGAAGCATTGGGAATCAGTTACATGTACATCTTTTGTCTAGAAGAAGACAAATGGCTTCCTTGCTGTTTCTTCAGGGCCGGTTATGGTAGTCATCACCTCCGATGCAATAGCATGCCTGATTGCCAGCTGGCTGACTCAACTGGTAGCACTGCAGGCTATGGTGCAGGGGATCGGGGTTCAAATCCCGGTCAGGGACAATCAACAAGTGATGGAAGCGTTGGGAATCAGTTACATGTACATCTTTTGTCTAGAAGAAGACAAATGGCTTCCTTGCTGTTTCTTCAGGGCCGGTTATGGTAGTCATCACCTCCGATGCAATATCATGCCTGATTGCCAGCTGGCTGACTCAACTGGTAGCACTGCAGGCTATGGTGCAGGGGATCGGGGTTCAAATCCCGGTCAGGGATGCTCAACAAGTGATGGAAGTGTTGGGAATCAGTTACATGTACATGTTTTGTCGAGAAAAAGACAAATGGCTTCCTTGCTGTTTCTTCAGGTCCGGCACTTATGGTAGTCATCACCTCCGATGCAATATCAGGCCTGATTGCCAGCTGGCTAACTCAACTGGTAGCACCGAAGGCTATGGTGCAGGGGATTGGGGTTCATATCCCGGTCAGGGAAGCTCAATAATTGACTTGGTGTTGCTTTCCCAGTTGGTGTGCGAAAAATGGAACAATAATTTTGTGCTAAGTTTTTTTTAAGTACAATCAGAGAGCTTATAAAAAGGCCCGCTGGCTACTCCTACGCCTACCCACCCCACGCCCACGCCATCGCCCGCGCCCTCCCTCCCTCCCTCCCTCCCGCCACCCCGACCCTCCCCCCCACGCCTTCGCCCACGGTGCCCTCTTTTTTGCCTATACGCCTACTTCTCCTTTTATGTTGACTTCACCCAGCTGGACAGATCTCTGAGGCACTTCATTAAACTTTCCCTGGATCATCCTGGAGGCGGGTCCTTTCGTCGTCTTCGTGTGTTACCATAAGTAACGTTGAGGGATGTCCCTACATATATTGTGCCACATCGATCGCCAACTGGGAAAGCAACTCCCTATCACATGTTAGACGGCCCTGACCGGGATTTGAACCCCGGTCCCCTGCACCGTAACCCTCGGTGCTACCAAGTGAGTTAGCCAGCGGGCGAAGGTTTGTGATATTGTATCGGTAGTGATGACGACAATAGTACACTACTCACGTGTGACTGGGACTTGCTTTTACACTTTCACAATCTGTTTTGTCTAAAAACAAATGGCTTCCTTGCTATTTCTCCAGGTCTAGCACGTTGTCATCACTACCGATACAATATCATGCTTGTTCGCCAGCTGGCTTTCTCAGTTCAAATCCTGGTCAGGGTCGCCTAACATGTGACTAGGACTTGCTTTCACACTTTCACAATCTGTTTTGTCTAAAAACAAATGGCTTTCCCTGCTTTCTCCAGGTCCTGCACGTATTGTCATCACTACCGATACAATATCATGCATGTCCGCCAGCTGGCTTTCTCAGTTGGTAGCATCGTAGGCTACGGTGCAGGGGATCGTGGTTCAAATCCCCGTCAGGGTTGTCTAACATGTGACTGGGACTTACAGGTACTACTCAGAAAATTAGAATATCTTGAAAAGGTTGTTGTATTTCTGCAGTTCAACTTAAAAGGTGAATTTGACATATTATATAATCAAATAATATGCAAATCAATATATTTCAAGTTTTTATTTCTATGGATTTTGCTGATCAGGTCTTGCAGCTTAAAAAAACTCAAAATCCAAAACTCACAAAATTAGAATATTACATAAAGTCAATGTAAAAAAGGGTTTTAAATACAAAAATGTGAGGCCTCCAAAGCTAAACTCTTGCACCTGTATTTAGTACTTGGTTGAGGCCCCTTTTGCCCGAATAACTGCCTTCATCCGGCGTGGCATGGATGCTATCAGTTTGTGGCATATCTCGGGGATTATGGAAGACCAGCATGCTTCAATTGTGGCTTTAGCTGTTCTTTATTGTTTGGTCTCTTCCCGTACAGTTTTCTCTTGACAATCACCCACAGATTTTCTATGGGGTTCAAGTCAGGTGAGTTTGCAGGCCAATCAAACATGTTAACCCATGGTCGTTGAACCAGGACTTTGTACTTTTACCACTGCTGGAAGATGAAGTCTGCATCTCCATAAAGCTGTTCTACTGAAGCAAGCATGAAGTGCTCTAAAATGTCCTGGTAGACGGCTGTGGTTATGTTTGACTTCATGAAGCACAGATTACCAACACCAGCAGCTGACATGGATGACCAAGTCATCACAGACTGGGGAAACCTAACACTGGACTTCATGCATCTTCTATCGTGCTCTTCTCCAGTCTTCCTCCAGACTCTGGGACCTTTGTTGCCAAATGAGGTGCACAACTTGCTCTAATCAGAAAAGAGGACTTTTACCCACTGGGCAACAGACCAGTCCTTCTTTTCTCTTGCCCAGGGAAGGTGCCTCTGGCGTTGATTACTATTGAGGAGAGTTTAGACAACAGGAATTCGACATTTGAAGCCCATGTCCAGCATCCGCCTGGGTGTTGTTTCTCTTGAAGCAACAACTCCAGCATCGGTTCACTCCTTATGAAGTTCCCCCACTTTTGAATGGCCCTTTCCTGACCACCCTCTCCAGCCTGCAGTCATCTCTCCTGCTTGTACACCGTTTTCTTCTACACTTCTTCCTTCCACTTGACTGTCTACTCTCAACTCTCAATTCTCATTGACTTGAGAGTCAATGAGAGTTTTCTGCACAACTGTCAGAACAGCAGTCTTCCCCATGTCTGAACTCTTCGGAGCCAACCTAAGACAGACTTTTGAAAGGCTCAAGACCCTTTTGCAGGTGTTTTAGATTACTTGCCTGATTAGAATTTGACTCTTTGAACCTACAAAACTGAAGCTTTTCACAGTATTCTAATTTTCAGAGTTTGTGGGTTTGTGGTTTTAAGAAGATGAAAATCTTAATCAGCAAAGTTACAACAAGGAACTGCTTGAGAAATGTCAATTTGCATGTAACGGCTCAATAAAATTAGTTGGTTTCATCTTTTATGTTAAATTGCCAAAATAAAACAACTTTTACTTGATATTCAAATTTTTTGGGTAGTACCTGTACTTTCACAATCTGTTTTGTCTAAAAACAAATGGCTTCCTTGCTATTTCTTCATGTCCAGCTTGTATTGTCATCACTACCGATACAATATCATGCATCTATCTAGATCGATCTATCTGTAGATCGATCTAGATAGTTCTATCTCTCTGTCTATCTAGGTCTACAGATAGATCTATCTATCTAGAACGATCTATCTATAGGTCTATCGATAGATCTATCTAGAAAGATCTACAGATAGAACTATCTGTAGATCATGGGTCTCAAACTCAATTTGCCTGGGGGCCGCTGGAGGCAGAGTCTGGGTGAGGCTGGGCCGCATCCGGATTTCAACAAGAAAAGCTCTGATAAAAAAAAAACTTTCCAATGTTTTCGAATATCTTTATTTTTTAACAGAAAATAAGATGAAAAGAAATACTTAAGAATAAGAAAATAAATCAACCAAAGTAATTATAATTAATTATAATTAACTATAACTTTGTACATGATTTCATTTTCAACCCTTTTATCACTGTATTGTGATAAAGGGGTTCAAAAAATGAAATTATGTACAAAGTACAAAGGCCGGATGACAGTATGTAAAGGAGATTAATGATAGATTATGAAAAGTGGAATATGGAGAAAGCATACCTTCCTGCCCAGGGTTACAGAAACAGGGAAGAAGGAATATGAATATGAAATATGAGTGAAGAAAAGCGGAAACAAAGGGGATAGGAGGAGGGGGGCAGGAAGCGCCAAAGACATCCATGAAGTAATGTACTGTAAAGGTGTGTCAAAATAAAAGCCATCTTTGTGTAATTACACATAAAAGGAGAAATTAAAAGTGCACTGTTACATAGGTCGGAGTTTGGGAGATGAACAAACACACAGCAGCTCTCTGAGCGCCATCGGCCATGAAAGAGATCGCGACAGACAGACATAGGCTGGATCACAGCGTCTCCTTCATTTCTGAGCAAAGATCGGCGGAGAAGCAGCAGCGCCGAGCGGAGTCAGCGGCTTCATGGCTTCTCCTCTGCCCAGCTGAGTGGAGGACTGAATGAATGAGCGAGCGAACAAGTCAAGGCGGTGAGGCGTTGGACGTACTGCCCGGCCGAGGTCCCGCCCTCGAGAGCCATATACCTCACCGTGACTGTTTCGTTCAGCCGATGTCCTGCCCTCGAGAGCCATATACCTCACCGTGATTGGTTCGTTCAGCCGAGGTCCCAGCCTCGAGAGCCATATACTTCACCGTGATTGGTTCGTTCAGCTCAGCACACGACAAGTGTCATTCATATCAAACTTGCGGGCCACACGAATATTAATCTTTCATATTAAGACGGGGGCCGCAAACTATCGTACTGTGGGCCGCAGTTGGCCCGGGCGCCGCATTGAGCTAACAAAATTAGCCGGGGGGGGCGAGACTATATATTTGATGCATGTACACTAAGTTCCCAACTAATGAACACAATTGGTTCCAGACGACCGTTTTTATGTCGAATCGTTCTTAAGTAGGGGGAAAGGTAATATGACCAATTATACAGTATATGCGTATGTATGTAAATATGAGTTTGGATGCAGTAGTAATATTAAACGAGGATAATTAATGAAAAAAATAATAAAAATGATGTAATAATACGTAATGATAAATGTTATTTACCTTTGAAGAGGAGTGGTCGAGCATACGTCGTTGTGGTGGAGGAGGAGGAGATATTGAAAAAAAGGACAAGTCGTCGTCGTCGTTAGACTCTTCTAAAAGAGGTAGTGTTATGTTGGTGGTGTAGAATTAAGCAGGCCTATTAACTCTTCATAAACTTTAATCACACATTCTGTCCGGGTTATATAATTTAGCTTTCCATTTAGCTTTCCACTGTATCTCCCCAGCGTCTAACTCTTCCTCTGTTGGTCTCATTAGGCTCTAAGGCTGCATTAGCAGTGTCACAGTGCCCTCTACTGGTCAAGCATGTACAGTAGCAGTATAAATACTGATTAAGCGACTGACAACAAGGCAAAATAAAATAAAATATAGACCAGTCGGCTTGTGTTTGTATCCGCGAGTGTTCGCTCGTAGTGTGTTCGTAAGTTGGGGACCTAGTGTACTCTATTTTACCCTTAGTCCACCTGAATTATAGTGTCATACAATCTTGTATGTGCTTGTGTTCCTTTTTTCAGGAGCACTTTAAAATCAGACCATATCAAACGACAAATTTAAATTTGACATTTTTTTTTCACTAAATAAGACACCCAGAATGTACATGAATAAAGGATGTGCGATACAATATGAACTACTGTATGATCGCTAAAACATTAACTATTAAGTATATGAATTTCCCTCATTTTTTTACTTCACAGACTGTGCAGTGGGTAGGTTAAGTTGTGTGACACGCATCTCTTACTTGTGTTTGTTTGGCACCGTGCGTGAGGTAGTTGTCTGGATCGCTTCATGTGAAAAGCTACTTTGGAAGCAACTGGCGGGCTGCATTCAAATGCTTGGCAGGCCGGATGTGGCCCCCGGGCCATAGTTTGCCCTTCCCTGATCTAGATAGTTATATCTATCTAGATAGATCTATCTATCTATCTAGTATGTATATAGTTTGTGTGTACCTTTATGCTCAGCAGCTGCTGTGGCCTCTGACCTCATTGCAGCGCCAACAAACACACCGTGCTGCCAGCTGAACGACTCGTACACCAAAGGAACTCCTGATGACATAAAAAAAAAGCACAATTACAGCAGGGGTGTCCTGATGTTTTTTCCCTTTCTGTAAATTTTCTTCTCGTAATTATGGCTTTATTCACATGCACTATTTCCGCAGTCATTTTCAAAAAATTACAACTTGTTTTTCATAATGAAGCAACTTTCTGCGACTAAAATTGTTGTTCTCATCAGATAACTTTTTTGCAAAATTACTGCTCACTTAAATGATTAGAATGTGCTGACAGCTAGTATCGTTTCTTGCCTCCAGTCAGTCACACGTGGCGGTGGCATTTACACTGTGCTCAATGAATAGAAACATTTTATAGAATTTTCATCACACAATTTAAAATGTCTGCTTGCAAATGCCACATATTAGCTAAGCAAGCAATGGAATCCTACAACTGGGTAATGATTACTACTGGCTGTTAATATGCAAGACAGCTTTACATTGTAATTTTGCATTTGTCCACCGGATGGCGCAACCTTTTCCCCTCTCCAAAGCATGCGGCAATGTTTTCTGGGTGTGTGTTGTAACAATATCAATCATAGTTTATGCTGAAGTTTGAAAGACTTGTTTAAAGTGGAGAACGATCCATATAGTCTTAACGGCAGTTTTGGACAGTGTGATTTTTTTTGTCAATGTAGTACAAACTAAAAATCCCATCTTTAAAAGGTTAAAACCCCAAATTATAATTGATGTTTCAAGTGGAAAGACATTTTTTGTCATCAGGGTGAAAGTTTTTGTCAGGAATACTTGGGTTGAAGTGTCACTGGACGTGAAGACTAATGAGGAGTAGCACCCACCTTGTGGCCTGCGACCGCCAAAGATGATGGCGTCGATGGGAACGCCCTCTTCGCTCTCCCATAGCGGGTCGATGATGGGGCACTGAGCAGCCGGCGCACAGAAGCGGGAGTTGGGGTGGGCGCAAGGAGTGCCACTTCCTGTTGAGACACCCGGGAGTTACTTGGGAGAGTTGGTGTTCTTTGTGTACAGTACACAATCTGTTCCACATGTTTTATTTTATTTCATTTTTATGACATTTTTGCAGAGCTGCTGGAAATGGGATTTTTTTTTTTCCCCACCGAGGGTCGCATACTGAAAAAACCAACCCCCGCAGATACGTTTCTTTTAAAGAAAACAGCCTGCATCTAAGCTTTTTGTGTTATTGGTAACAAAGCGTATAAGTATCAGCTTTTTCTCAACATTACTTTTTTTTCCCAGCAAAATTTGCAGCATTCTGTTACTCATGATCAACTTTACGCTACTTTTTCTCTTAATATTATGACTTTATTCTCAATATTTTGTGTTTATTCTTGTAAAAAGAAATAAACATAAAAAAATTGAAAATGTACCATTTTTGCTGCCTTTTTTTGTCCCAACATTTAAAGTGATGTCTATGTCTTTATTCTCATTTTGACGTTTTCCTAAATTTGCATCTCACGTTGTGAAATTTGTTGTCTTATTACGATTTTATCTCTATTCCCGTTAAATTACGCTGTTGTCTAATTTTTTTTTTTAAGTTGCAGTCTGTAAATGGCCCCCGGGCCACACTTGGGACACCCCTGGTCTAAATCAACTGTTCTTTACGATTTTTGGCCACTACCCCCAGGGGGTGGGGGACCAACGGTCAATCTACGGACCCATGTTCCATAGTGTGTTTGTCATTTCAACACTGGACGTTGAGCTTAAGCAAACATCACATGTGCGTCATTCTGTCAGAAAACCCTGAAGAGGGGTTCAAAGTCTCAATGTTAGGCCTGAAGTGCTGAAAGTGCAAAACAATATTTATACATGACTAGAATTTTATGAGGGGGACCGTTTTGGGACCTAAGTTTTTAAACCAACCCATGTAGACGTAATTGGTGACAAAGCGTATTAACTTTTCTGCTGTTGCTGATTTTTTTCCCCATAATTTCATGACTGTATTTTGACTTTTTAGAAATGTAATTTAAAATGCAACTTGATAATTTGTCATATCCCGACTGGTAACAAAGCGTATTATCCGTATGATTTTTTTGCTGTTTATTTTTAACAATTTCAACATTTTTTCTGGTAATTTTTATTGTAATTTCACTGTACTGTCATAATACAATTTTTACCTATTTAATTATTTAAAAATTGCAACTTTATTCGTTTGTTATAGTATAGCTTTTTCCTTTAATATGTCAACCTTTTTTTTTTTTTTTTTAAAACCCACCCATGTAGACATGCCGACATGTTTTTTATTTTAACAAACGCAAGCATCTCAGCTTTTGTCTTATTGGTAACAAAGTGTATTATCTCTCCTTACATTACTTTTAATGTTTCAACTTTCGTGTGTATTTTTTCTGGTCATTTTATGACTTTATTCATAATATTTTGACGTTATTATCACATTCCTTTGGTTTGTTTCTCATATGACTTTTGTCCTTTATTTTTCAATTGAATGCTATTTTTTTCTCTCAATCTTATTACTTTATTCTGTACATGTGGCATAGAAATGAATAAAATGAAGGAATAAATTAAGTTTTCTTGCTTAATTGTATTTTAATAATGAAATAATGAAAGGGCTGTGGGCTGTAACACTTTGGAATGCCCTGACCTAAGTACCCTTTTCTGATAATGCATGAAAATCAATGTTATCAATTATTTCTACGCTAAATATTGCACTTTGTGTTCTGAAAATAATAAATGGCAGAGCGATGATACCTTGGTTCCAGGGTTTGCCGTGCCAGTCCGTCAAAGTGACGTTACGAGCAGGGGGGTCCAACCCCTCCCACCACACACCTCCATCACTGGTCTCTCCAACGTTGGTAAACACGGTGTTTTTGCCGATGGTGCTCATGGCGTAAGGGTTGGTCTTGTCTGACGTTCCGGGAGCCACGCCGAAGAAACCGTTCTCGGGGTTGATGGCTTTCAGCTTCCCTGCGGTAGGAGAAAAAAAAAGTGAAATGAAGGCGCCAGGTGGAGAGGTCCGAGCCTTCTCACCTTGGTCGTCGAATTTCATCCAAGCGATGTCGTCGCCCACACACTCCACCTTCCAGCCTGGCAGAGCTGGCTTCATCATGGCCAGGTTGGTTTTCCCGCAGGCGCTAGGGAACGCCGCCGCAACGTAACGCTTCACTCCCTGAGGGTTGGTGATGCCGAGGATCTGAGGAGGGAACATTTTTTAAAAGTCACCCGCTCCTCCGTTTGCCTGTTTGGTTGGTTCCATCCTGACCAGCATGTGCTCCGCCAGCCAGCCTTCATCCTTGGCAATGCGGGAGGCGATGCGCAGGGCGAAGCACTTCTTCCCCAGCAAGGAGTTTCCTCCGTAGCCGCTGCCGAACGACAGGATCTGCCTGGTGTCCGGCAGGTGGGAGATCAGCACCTTGTCTGGGTTGCAGGGCCATGCGTTAACTAGAGGGGCTGCAGAGGGGACGACACCAGGAAAAGGAGTTGAGCATAAATGTACAAAAGTCTATTCAATGTAATATTAGGACTGTACATCAATGGATATTTCACATGGCATTGTCTGTAACATGTAGAAAAGTTTCAATATCAACACTCCACTTAGGACAAATCCACACATTTAGAAATCGCACTTGTATGTCTGCATGGAGCACACACATTTAACATTTCGGCACATTTTTTTTCCCTCTCGTGTTACTTGTTGCTAGGCAGAATTTGTTTGTAGGGGCTCTGACAACTTGGGCTCTGACGTGCCACACCGCAGAGAAAGGACAGGGAGAGTCGGCAGGAGGATTAAAAAATATATTGTTTTATACACTACTCACAAAAACAGTTGAAATGTAAACTTTGACAGGTCAACTTCATTTGACCTTCTCTTAACTTTTGATGCGTTTTGCCATTGTTACAAAACAACTATACCACAACAAAACCAACACAAAAACATCAAAATAACTACTTAATAACACCATGAACTATTTACAATTTTCGCATTTGGAACTGAAGTCTGTATGTGCACACGTGTTAAAAATTCCCTACAACGCGTAATCGTCTCCACGCTTTCCCACTTCCTCCTTCCTGTCATGTGTGATTTGTCCGTTCACATGATCCCTGCCGAGCTCTCATCAAATGCACTCCTGCCACCTTCTGGCCGTTTTTATGGCTTAAAAGTGCTCTCTCACCTCTTATTGCCTCTTGAGCAAAAAAAAAATTGTAAAAGACGAATAAATACATTGTTGGGATCAGGCGTTCAGGTGTATAAAAACTTGTAAACACGTCTTTGGTATTGACTGAGTTAAATATCAAGACTGTACGTATTCAAATAAGGTGACAACTGAAGACGCTTCACTTGTATCCCTGTACTGAGCACACCATCTCCTAAAATACACACTTCAGATATGTGATATGTTGGATTGTGTACCTTTCAGGGGAAGCGGTCGTCCTAAAGAGTGCTGACAACGGACGAACTCCACTCCCTCCGCCAGCTTACTGAGAACAGGCGTGCCCATACGGGTCATGATGCCCATACTGGCTACAACATATGGCGAGTCCGTCACCTTGGAGGAAAGAGGCCAACATGTTTATTTGTTTGACAGCAATTATGGCTTGAAAACAAAAAATGTGTACCTGGACGCCGTATTTGGCAAGAGTGGAACCCACTGGGCCCATGCTGAAAGGAATGACGTACATGGTGCGCCCTGGAGAGTGGAGGAAGACAACAAAAAACATGAATACTGAGTTCCATGAATAGATTGATGCCTTTTACACAGAACCTAGCAACACGGTCACAGATTACCAAAACACTTTCACACAAGCGGCTCCGATTCTACCTCCTAAACCCGAAAATTGCCGGCTTCACATTGTTGATATTGCAACATCAGTGCCGCAAGAGACACAGACACCGAAAATGGCCTTTTCTAGCTGTGCAAAAGGGGTTATTACAAAAAGTGCTGTGGTTGTCTTGGTACGGCGTGGAGATGTGCGTTTTCCAACGTGCCTGCCATGCATCCCGGGAAGCGCTCCTCTCTCGCCCTCTGCCAGTCCGATTCGCTCATCCAGCTGCCCAGTTGGCTCTTCACCCCTCCAGCAGGGATGGGGATGGTGTCCCTTTGGTTCTTGGTCACGATCACCGTCTTGCTCTCCACCCGGGCCACGTCCTTCGGGTCTGTGCGCGCCAGCCAACTGTCAAAACAGAGAACGAGCCGTGTGGCGTCACGTCTAAAAACCACTGACGGGATCTACGCTGATTACCAGTTGTCATATTTGGGGAGCCGCTTCACCATCCCTTCCTTCTCCAGGCCAGCCAGGATGGTGGCCGTCTCCTCCGGCGTCCCCGTCACGACATGCACACCGCTGGGCTTGCACTCGTCCACCGCACCCTTGACAAACTCTGCCACCGCAGGGGGCAGCGAGGGGATGGAGGCCAGGGACCGGACCCCGACACTGGCCCCCTTTCTGAAAAGAGCCATCAAATGAGAAGCACTCATATCCAGTCGTTCATCTTTGATTCCATCTGAGTTAGACGGCACGACAATCACTGCATTTTTGAACACTCCCGTTACGATCTTTGCCTAGTGGCTCATCTGTTAAATAGACAATCTATGTATTGTGCAGGACTTCATACCAATCTGATGGAATGAGAAAAGATGGCGCATTGCTTGCAAACTCTTCAAAAATAAATAAAATAAAGATATATTTGTGGGGGTATTTGTTGCCATTCTAAATGAATGCCTGTAAAAATGAGCAAATGAATAATCATTGAAAAAGTAATAAGTTGCATACATATTCATATGTATGTTAGTTAACACGCTTCTGGGCTGAGCTAATAAAGTCACTGGTAGGCTCGTAGAACAATAAAGTACATGCAAACAAGCTACCAAAGCTGTGTGTGTGTGTGTGTGTGTGTGTGTGTGTGTGTGTGTGTGTGTGTGGTGAATACACAGCAGAGCGTGCCAGACTCCACACATAAATGACGCATGCAGAGGGCAAGACACTTTTCTGTTGGCAGCGGCACAAACATGTTGAGCTTTTGGGCCACATGAAGAAACGTGTATGTGGCAATACAGTAGAATCAGGGTTCACACACCTTAAAAGATCAATTCTTTTCCCCACCCCCATTTTAGAATATATACGGATGCAACGCAGTGTTCCATTCGAGCAGCAGTCACACGCTAGATCCTCGTCAGCGTATGAATGAATCGGTGCTATAATCCTTGTAATGTAGGGTACATATGTACGCACTACTCACAAAATGTTGGGGTTATTCGGCTTTCGGTTGTCATTTTAGCACCAACCTAAAACGCATCAAAAGTTAAGAGAAGGTCAAATGAAGTTGACCTGTCAAAGTTTACATTTCAACTGTTTTTGTGAGTAGTGTATAAAACAATATATATTTTTTCATCCTCCTGCCGACTCTCCCTGTCCTTTCTCTGCGGTGTGGCGCGTCAGAGCCCAAGTTGTCAGGGCCCCTGCAATCAAATTCTGCCTAGCAACAAGTGACACGTGAGGAAAAAAAATCCCAGTAAAATCTTCTTTCAGTTGTGTTTTTATTCCCCTCACTATTTGAAATATTTTTTTTATATTTGATTGTATTGTAAGAACTGGAAAAAAAATATTGAATTATTATTATATACATTATATAAGTATTATTAATAATGTGTACATTTTCTGTTGCTGGCAACGTAAATGTTATTTAATTTATGAATTTTTAATTCTCATATATTTTATTGTCTGTGTCAAATTTTATTTTTTTATGATGATTTTTTATTATCTTTTATTTTTCTCATATTCAAAAGGAAAATTATTATTATTCATTATTACAGTCAAATTATTAGTAAAATTATTAGACATTTTATGTTGCTAGGAAGTTCAATTTTAATTTCAGTTTCCTTATATAATCTTCTTAAATTACAAAGTATTAGGGCCACATTGTCAAAAAAAAAAACCTGACATGGAGAATAAAGTCATAAATTTCCAAGAACAAAGTCGTAACATTACGAGAAAAAAGTCGTAAATTTAAAGTTGTACGTTTACAAGAAAAACCTTGTAATATGACAATGAAGTCGTAAATTTACAAGAAAAAAGTCTTAAGATTACACATCATTGTGTCATTATGAGTTTTTTCTCATAAATTTACGACTTTATTCTCCAAATCTGATTCCCCCCGCCCCCCCAACGTGGCCCTAATACTCCATCAGATTATGTTTTTATTTTGTGGTTTACTAAACACAGGTATTTTTGTTTTTTGCAATTTCTTTTTGTAATTCTTATCCCAGAAGGCAAATTAAATGTATTCTTATTTGCAGTATTATAATTTTATATTTGTTTACTATTATTGTTAAGTATATTCTAATAGTATTTCAACAGTCAGAAATACAGTTTTGACTTCAAGCACTTTCGGGAACGTCATAAACATATTATACGCTGTAAACATATTTCGTAACAAAAGCGGAAGCTGAGAAAGGGAAAGCAGATGCAGAAGGAAAAAGGCAGTCCAGCGGCAGCCTCAGGGTTCAAACTACCTCTGAACAGGTGACGGGCTACGTGCCGCTTGTTTAAAAATTGATGTGTGCATTTGATCGTGAAGCCGGCACAGCAAAACAAAGAGAGACTAAAGGAGAAGCTTGTTTTGTCTGCAGGTTGTTCTGTGTTGATACACTACGCTTCAAGCCAAACTCCATGTTCATTATCATTTTAACCACATCGTATTTATAAATCAGCAAAGTCCTGGTGGTGTGATTTACATACTACATAATAAATAATGCTACTTATTATTAAGGCTGTCAAAAATAACGCGTTAACGGCAGTGACAAATTTATTTCATTAATTGCTTTACATTTTTTTTGTGTAATTAGCGCATGCGCACCAGAGCAAGCACGGCTCTCTGTTATGACGGCAGACGGAAGGAGAGTGGAGCGTCCCCACAGAGTCTGCCGCTCTTTTCCAACTTCATTCTGACCTGAACACACCAACAGCAGTACAATTCCAGCGCCATATACTGTATGTATCCCCAACTCACACACACACACATCTCCGGTCCGCTCATCCTGGGAACGACACTTACTCATTCTCGTTACAAGAACGCGAGATGCGTTCTGGGACACTCCGGACATCACAAAAACGGCTTTACAAAGAAAAACATGAAGTGGATAGTCTTATCACTCACTTCGTAACTCTTAATTCAGATGTAAAATTCGCTACATTTGAGTATGCTGGGAAATACACTGAAAACAAGTACATTTACCTTAAATTACGTGATGTCTTTGAACGCAACTCCTCATCGCTCATAATAACATGGTTTAAAGTGTGATTCAAATGTTCTGGGCCGCACGGTGGGTCTAGTGGTTAGCATGTTGGCCAACACAGTCTGGAGATCGGGAAGACCTGGGTTAGATTCTCCCTTGGGCATTTGTGGAGTGTGCATGTTCTCCCCGTGCGCGGGTTTTCTCCGGGTACTCCGGTTTCCTCCCACATCCAAAAACTTGCATGTTAGGTTAATTGGTGACTCTAAATTGTCCATAGGTATGAATGCGAGTGTGAATGGTTGTTTGTCTGTATGTGCCCTGCGATTGGCTGGCGTACCCCGCCTGTCGCCAGAAGTCAGCTGGGATAGGCTCCAGCATGCCCCCGCGACCCTAAAGAGGAAAAGCGGTAAAGAAAATGGATGGATCAAATGTTCTGCTATTATTAAAGAGTCTAGTGTTAGACAAATAGATTTTTAGGCTTGTGTGGTCTCTTTTAGCTTGATTGGCATATTCAGTTCATTTGGAGCATATAATCCTGTCCTGTCATTTATCTTTCTCTTTGTTAAATACTGTAAAAATGATAATATTTCACACATAGTTGCTAATAGTGATTAATCATGATTAATTCATTTAAAAAATGAATTAATCTGATTACAATTTGTAATCATTTGACATCTCTACTTATTATTTTAACGTATGTATTATTTATTTTAATAATATTAATTGCCATCATGTTAATTATGTTCATTAACATCTTATAGAGTATTTCAATGGAATTGTATGTATATTTATATTATATATTTATATTATATGTATATTTTTAAGTCTCTAATTTTATTTATTTATTATGCAAAAGATGGTCGCTCACACCAGCAACAGCAACAGCTCGAAAAAGGAGTGTGATGGTAACCATAGAGCCAGAAATGGGACACACCGTGATAGACAGACATTGTCTGCACATGTCAGTGCAGACATTATGAGAAAAACGAATTTCAGTAAAAAAATTATTCAGTTGTTTTTTTCTGCACAGTTTAATATATTGCGCTTTTTAATGTTATTCATATTCATATTATTCATATTATTATTATTATTATTATTATACATGATTCTATTATTTTTTATTATTTTAGTTTGTTATATATTATATTAAGTATTCTAATTTTATTTTATTCATTTAATTTTATATTTAATACTTTTTTTAAGAAATTATATTTTATTTCAAAAAATCTCGTTGTGAATTTTCTTCAATAAACTAAACAGATGAATTGACTTTACGTGACTTCCAATGGGAGAATTTGCATTGAAGTCAGAACAATTTGGAAGTCAACCTACGTCACTGTGAACACATCTTTAAGCATCCGAACGCAGCACTGAGGTCGGTGTGTGCGCTGCTGCAAGTGAGGAAGACCGCCAAAAGACAAAAACTAAAGCTCGTCGTCCGCCAACCTTAAACGCATCGCCAAATCAGGCAAGACAATGGTTACTCTGCACGATCAGTGGGGCGCGATCTTCACTTCAAATAAAGGAGCGACAACAACTCCTCATGCAGAAACGCAAACAAAAAAATTACACAGGAACATCAGGAGTTTCCTGCCATTAAACACACACACACACACACACACATACACACACACACACAAACAAGGCTCACATTTACTCCTGCACTTTAGTTTCATCACACAGCTTGAAGAGAGGAAGCGGTAAAGAGAACGAATGAGGACAGTAAAGATGTCCTCATGTCACCTTCGACAGGAGTAGCTAACTGCTGTTATTTGGCATTCAAAGAGCTTCTCTCCAAAAGCTGGTCTGACGAGTTTCAAGCTGCATTGTAGCTCACTGCCAAGTACATGTCAAAACATTTCTTCATTAACACTTCAAAACAATCACCTAAGAGTTACAGTATATTGAACGAAGTATGAGATTTGAGGGTGTGGGGGGGGAGTGGGTAAACACAATTTCACAGTAAAGCAGGGTTATCCAACGGGCGGCTCTTGGGTGAAATACGGCCCGGGAATGACGTCAGAGCAGCCCACTTCTTTAAAAACACCACAGTGCTGTCATATAGACGATCTTTGACAACCGGTTTCGCAGTTGCTCCATAAAACAGCAGAGCTTTGCTGTCATACTGTATAAATGATCTTTGACTACCAATTTTTAGTACGTCCTTAAAACCACCATTTACCTGTCACAGAGGATTTTTTATGGTGTTTTTCCAGCAGATTCCTAAAAACAGCAGGGTTCTCTTCTTATATAAAGGATCTTCGACTGGTGTTTTACAGTAGGTCCTTAAAAACAGCAGAGTTTTCCTTTCATTCTGTATTAATGAGCTTTGACCTGCATTTTTTCAGTAGGCCCTTCAAACCAGCCTGTTCCTGACATGGACGATCTCTGACAATTGTTTTCCCAGCAGATTCCTAAAAACAGCAGTGTTCTCCTGTGTAGTGACTAGTGTTTTTGCAATATGCCCTTTAAAAACAGCAGTTCTTCTGTTATATAGAAGATATTTGACTAATGTTCTGCAGTGGGTCCTTAAAAACAGCAGTTTTTCAGTTATGTAAACAATCTTTGACATGCATTTTTTCCCGTAGGCCCTTAAAAACATCAGTGTTCCCGTCACGTAGAGGATCTTTGACAAGGGCTTACATATTGCTCATGTAAATAAGGTCAAAATATTACAAAATATTACGCTAAATACCTTTTTTTAAGATAAATCAGTATAGAAATGTGTTACTTAAAAATGCACAATATTTCACACATTCACATTCAGTGAAATCTAAATGAAAGTTATTGAATATGCCCAGTGAGACGATGATGGGGCGAATGAGGCGTTCATGGTAACATTTTACGGTCTGAAAACACAGTAATTGTTGTAAAATGCATCAAAACACATGTTTGCAAAAGAAGCGGTACACGGAATGTCATAAACATATGAAGTCAAACTTCGCTTACCTTCGTATAGCTCCCAGAATAAGGCAAGACATTCTCGGTGCAAAAAAAAAAGTCAAAAAACGAACCGATGAGTCAAACGAAGAGAAAGCGTATGGAAGCTATCAAAAGGCAGCGGTTCGAGTTAGGCACACTTCATATCTGTACTCCGAGAGGACCTTGCACTTTGCTCAGCGTGGACATTCACACGGACACCTTCATGTCAGCAGCACATTGGATGTTAAAGTCAATCCTGCGGATAGATGGATAGATAAGTAGATAAATAACCTGCCCGCTTAGAAAGACTGGCTGGAGATTCAAACATTTAAACGCGCCGGCTCTTTTCATTCACCAGGATGACGTAGAGCTAGGTTTCCTCCGCAGAATATATACACAAAAAGTTTACTTCCATGCAAGTTGTGCCCTCATTGTTCTCAGAAACCAGCGGTGGCTGACGCAAGTTTCCAGAGTTCCTACAACAGCAGGAGCAGCAGGAGCAGCACAGATGTATAGAAAGAGCATAGAGGCTGAACCCGGAAATAAATGTATGACGTGTTGAAAAACAAGACGCAAATTGGAACACACGAAACGCCCCCAAATAAACTTTTTAAATAGTTTAAATAGTTCACATTCCAAGCATGGAACAAGTGTATTAGTACCTAGGTGTGTTGTTGTTGTTGCTCCCTTGCTCTGTTAAGAAAGACGTTTTGACATGGGAGCTGTTCTTCAGATTAAAAACTAGTGCATTAACAGCGCCTCTGCTGGTGAGTAACAAGAAGTGCACTCCATTTTGTTTCAATTGTTTCTTAACACAATCAACAACAATTAATTATTCGATTTGTATGGCCCCATTTTTACTATTTCCTATTTTTCTGCAAAGTTTCTAAACATGCAGTAGGTTTTAATTGAATAAATATTACAAACTGTCACTATTTGTTGTTACATTCACCATTTATTAGGGGTGTCACGAGAGACCTAACTCACGGGGCGAGGCGATGCACGAGACTGGGTCCCCAAGAACGAGACGAGGCGAGATTTTAATATTAATTTTAGTACGATGAAAAACTATGAGTGGACAAACAAACTTTTTTAATTCAACCGAGTCAAAAAAACAAAGATGGTGCATTTTAAAATGTTTATTGTCCCACAAATTCAGGCTCAAGAATGCAAATAAACCAAATAAACCACTGTTATGATAATATATAATAATAATAATAATACAGCTCACTCTTTTTCTCTTGACATCAGGGCTGTCCAGCTGTCCTTTGATGGTTAGATATATATTTTTAAATAACTTGTAATTAAAAAAAAATTATACATATATTTAAAGACTAATCTTTGTGTTTTTAATAGTTATTAATATCAACATTTGAGCTTTTTCTAGTTACATTATGCCTTTTTCCTCTATTTTTTCACTTGGGTGCGTTTTTGTTTATTTTATTTCTGCAATGAGCCACGTTCTACAGATGGCCCCTGTGCCACACTTTGGACACCCATGTGTGTTTTGCCAGGAAGGCGAGTGTGTCCAAGCTCTGCCTTCTTGGGGATGTTGGTCAGGGGCTGAGTTGCATTATGGAGGTTTTTTTTTTTACAGCTTTCAGACATGCACTGCACAATGTTACGGAGGTGGAGCTCACTCCAGCTCGCCTGCTCGGCAGACTTCCCCTTTCTTGATGGCTCGTATTTCATTATTAAATAAATGGATGATGCAAGAAACACTTAAATGTGCACCTTTTGCACCTTTGCTTGCTAAATATAGCGACCATGTCGCTAAATTGTCAACACGGATCTCTTCTGTGTATGAGATGTGTTATGAAACGGGACCGGTGATCGCGGGTGCTTGAAAGTTGGAGCTAATCCGAATGCAATGAGCGTCAGTAGAACCACTCAGTGATTAAGGGTGAGGACAAGTCTGAACATCTACGTGGGCTGATCTGACAAATCTTAAGTAAAGTTGATCAAATGTAGAATTACTGCAGCTTCTGTTTGCACATCAACAAGTTTGTTTTAATGCTGATGGAAAAAAAAAACAGTCACTCGCTGTCGCTGGCGCCAAGGTAGGTTGGATTGCAAGGTGTGCCTAGAGCACTTAATGTGCACTTCCAATATTACTTACGTATACTTCCATGTTACTGTATTACCATTCATAGTAGCAATGCCATAGTTCAGTCTAACTGGCTTCTGGCTGCCCTGTTCTCACGATGCAGCTTTTCTACAAACGAAAAATCTCATCACGTTTTAATTATGTGACAAGATCTCACTACATCCCTACTATTTATTGAAACGTTGTACATTTGGAATAATTTCGAGAGCAATCATAAAATGCGACAAAGTCATACCTGTTGCGTATTTTTGCCTAATAGTATGATCTTGATTTTTGCTTGTGGTGTTATCAGCTGCTGCTAAAACAAATGATATCATTTCAGCAAACACCAAAGGGGCTGGAGCTGCTGAAATCTCCAGAAAAGTGCCTTATTGTGAGCTACCATTTGTTAGAGATCCACACATGCAGGAGAGAGGAAATGCACGGGTGGGGAGCAGAAAGAAGAATATGTACAGCAGATAAGAGATAAGCAGGCAGCATGTCTGGTCAAACTTCATGTTCTCTGCACAGTCAGAAGACGGTGCTAAAATGGCTTTAAGTAGACCAATACTGCTAACTCTTTGTTTTGCATCTTTGGCTCCACCCAGAAACCAGTAAATTACATTTACTTTGCATCCTGTGATGACTGGCATGTAGACCGACCAATAAAAAGTGGGTGACGCGCCATCTATTCACTAGTGTTGCATGTAACGCTTGTATCCAATGGAGATCGGCCAATGACTGTATAAAGTTGCTGCCGCCTTGGACGATTGGCGTGTAGACTGACCAATGAAGAGAGTGACTGACATATCATCTAATCGCTAGTTGCAATGTAGATCGGCCAATTAGATCACTGCAGTCAGAACATGCAATGCTGATGTCTGTAATGATGGCTGTGTAGACTGTAAGGATGTCCCGATCCAATCTTCAGGATCGGGATCGGCTGCCGATCCGCTGTATTTTGAAGATCAGATAATATCGGCTTCCGCCACAAGATCGGGCCGATCCGGTTGTCGTATAACGTTCGTAACTGTGGGCCACACTCCAATACGGTAGGTGCGGTAATGCGCCTCAAAGCTGGTTGCCACTCGACTCCCGCCACCCGCAACAAGAACAAAACGCAACACCACAATGCAGACATGTCCGCAGTGTACCGTGGTGAAGTTAGTATCACGTTGGATATTCGGCTCTGTAGCTACAGCGGTAGTCCCCCCTCCATGTGCTCGGACTGCTGTGTCATGGTCCGGGGAGCTTGCACGGGAAGTGCTGCTCTAACCGCTGGTTGTGTATACTAGGGACCGTCAATAAATTACTATTGCGTTGAAGAGAGTTTGTTAAAAAAAAAAGTCATATATTCTAAATCACACCACAAATTGATCTATAACCATGACAAATGATTAGTCCTACTGTAAAACTATTTTGCACGCCCATTTTTTCCCAGTTTTATCTTTTATTGGATGGACTTTTATTGGATTAGAGACCTGACTCACAGACGTTTGTTACAACAGCCAAACAATATTGTTGGTCATGCTGTGTAATAAAAAAGTAAATTCAGCAATACTTTGGTTGCATTATTTTCATGCTTTGAAGAGCTATGTTAATAAAGATATTCAGTTCCACAAATTAATGTTTAATTAAAGCTAATTTTATATATATATACACTGTATATATATCGGGACATCCCTAGTAGACTGACCAATGAAGAATAACTCACATATGCGTGTGCTTTGTGTATGCTTGCATGCACTGTAGATGGAAAAATAAAAATAAAATACTGGTCCGTGCAACAACTACAAAAAAAATGCAACAAAAGCATGAATAACTGGTTTGTTACTGCATAAACTGCGCATGATGACCCGCTCAGCATGTGCTTAACCAAATATTGTCGAGCCACTTTGCATGTCTTTGTTATTTGGCAATGTGGTGAGGAGGGAAATGCCCCAGTGTGTGTGACCTTTGTGCTCAGCAGCGACAGTGACACGCAAAACACTGCAGGCTACAGACTCTTAATCAACCGCTCAATCAAATCAAATAATCAACAAATAATGGTCCTCTCATCTTAGTGCAAACAAACACGGTACCTTTGCCCTTTGGGTCCCAACATGAATAATAACACACGTTTAATGAGTGACTTATTGATGTGTCATTCGTGTGCACACACACATGTCGTTTCAAGTTAAGTTTGTAGAGAATATCACTCGATCATTGACCTAAATGTTATGATAAAAACTACAATTTGTGGTCTCCACTACAGTATTTATGAGTGGATGTTACCATTTAAATACCCCACATGTGCAGTAACTGTTGTCAGTGGGAGGTGCTGAGTGCTTTTTTTTTGCTTGTTTTTTTTGTTTGTTTTAAGCAGCAGCAGACCACAGGCTGAAAGAAACCATGTGACACCGCCTGATAGCTCACACATGACTGAGTGTTCAAGCATAACATTGTGTTTGTATTTGTATTTATGCATCTTTAAGTGCCTTCTATACAGCTACAGAGCATAACTATCCAAATATGAATAATAGTGAATACACAGTTGGTAGATACTGAAGACAGGAAGTGAAGAAACTATTAGTAATTGACGCAAACATTTGAATTATGAATTGAAGCTGGAAATACTTCAATGTAACATGTGTGTTTGAAATACAATAAATCATTAACATAACCGTAACATTAGAGATTAAACTAAAAAATATGTTCTCACTACGACCGTACTCCTCTTTGGAGCTGCCAAAATATTGACAACTAAATCAGGGTTTATCAATAAATCGTATGCCGTTTCATTCCTAAATACATGTTCAATAAACAGGTAAAAAGTGACAAATATCAAAGTGCCCTCCTCATTTTTGAATAAGCCCCCCCTGCTAAAACTATTCTGACGCACCCGCCGTAGAAGGACAACTGAAAGTGCTACAACCACAAATCCCAGAATGCACCGGGGATGGAGTGCGGAAGTCATTTTTGTAAAACTTTCGTTTTCAGTTTTACTGCTGAGTAATCGGGCTTTCCTTTTTCTGGCGTTGGGTTACAAAGAAGGGTCAGGATTATTCATCTCTCTCACAACGCTCACTTTAAATATCGACTCCTTTAAAACGACATTTAATGTTCAGTGTGTTTCAGTTTAGAAGCGCCATGGCCGCTATGGATATTTGCACCGAGGCGAAGCAGCAGGTGAGCTATCTACATATTTCGTATATATATATATTTATCAGTGTGGTTTTTATGTTTTAAAATACTGTAAAATGATGCCTCAGTTGACACAGCTTGTTGCTAAATGTTTATACAGCTACACAGTAGGGGTCATGTAATGCGAGCTGTGGAGTTGGGTAAGGGGAGCCACGCAATGACACAATAAAGATACTTTTACGTGACATGATCGTACCTCGTTGCAGGTGGAGGACTTCTCCAAGAAGCTCACCAAGGAGGTAATACACCTGTTGTAAAACATATTTGTTCTATTATTGTTTTTGCTATTATTTGTTTTTTTATGCTATTGGAGTTCCAGACATAGAGAAACTTCATCTGCAGATACACTAATAGACAGTGGCCTATAGGGGCCACTAGAGGGCGCACCTGTTGCAAATTAGGAGGAGACGAAAAACAGAAGAAGAAGAAACACCGACGCGTTATTATTTTTTGGAAATTCTAGTTACAGCAAAACCTATCATGGTCAAATTGTAGTTTTTAATAATTTGTATTTTTTTTACTTTAACATAATCACTTATTTTAATGCCACACGGTGGTCTAGTGGTTAGCACGTTGGCCAATACAGGAACAGCCTGGAGATTGGGGTTCGATTCTCCCCTGGGCATTTCTGTGTGGAATTTGCATGTTCTCCCCGTGTGCGCGTGGGTTTTCTCCGGGCACTCCGGCTTCCTCCCACATTCCAAAAACATGCATGTTAGGTTAATTGGTGACTCTAAATTGTCCATAGGTATGACTGTGAGTGTGAATGGTTGTTTGTCTATATGTGCCCTGCGATTGGCTGGCGACCAGTCCAGGATGTACCCCGCCTGTCGCCCGAAGTCAGCTGGGATAGGCTCCAGCATGCCCCCGCGACTCTAATGAGGATGAAGCGGTATAGAAAATGGATGGATGGATGGACTTATTTTAATCGGGCTTTTTAAAGTTTTGATAAAAACTTCCATGTCTAAATGGATTATTATTCTTTCCCAAACAGGCATAACCAATGTTATAAATTTAATGTTGATTTAGTGTGTTTTAGATTGTGTTAGTAGTTACCAGGATCATTTATAATTTACATTTTTGTCAACAAATTAAAGGCAATATCATAAAATTAATAACTTTGAACATTTTCAAGTAAAAAAATATCGGTATCAGCATCGATATTGGCAACACTGGCCCTTGTATTTACTTGGTATCGGATCATACCAACATTTGCAGTATGTACACCCCTACTGTAGATACACTAATTGAAAGCAGTAGCGGATATGTGCCACTACGGGGCGCACCTGCTGTAAAAGTAGGAGGAGATGACGAAGAAACACATCAGCGCTATTATTATACATAATATTATTAATATAATTTTGGGGAAATACTTATTTCATCTAAACCTAAAAAATGTCCATAAAATTGCCAAATTTTGGTTTCAAGACGAAGATTTCTTAATTTAAAATAATCACAATATTCATTTAAGATTAGCCATTATTCCTATTCTTTCCCAATACAGACATAATCCAGTGTTCTACATTTTAAATATTCTTGTAGATTGTGCTACAAGTTACCAGTATTCTTTATAATGGTGCACAACATTTCCTTAATATTCTGGAAAAACAATAATCTCAGAACAAATAATTTTATATGTATTAACAAATATTAATTTAAAATATTCACTATTTTTAGAGGGTGAATTAGAATGTTCTATACTATGCTCGAAGCTACACCTTTTATAATAGTGCACAAAAGTTCCTCAAAAATTGTCAAAATAAAACATTTAATAAAATAGTGCCTGCTTTTTAATAATCTCAGTTTTAATGTATTGTTGTCAGTCTTTGTTCAGATTTGTTTTTTCTTCCTTTTTGGGGAAAAAAAGGCAGAAGAACTCGTCTCAACATTTTTCCCCCAGAAGATTGAAGAGCTGCAGGTGCTGCTGCAGGTTTGTGTTGAAATGATTGATAGATGTATGCATATGATATCAAATATCCAAAATGAGGCATCTTACAAACTAGTTTCGCCTTCAGGCCTCTTTCAGCAACAATGACGTGACGTCCCTGAAGGCACCGCTGGATATCCCAATACCGGATCCTGTGAAGGAAGAAGCCAAACGCAAGAAGAAGGAGGAGAAAGAAGAGGTAAGTAGTTTATGTTCCAGTAATTTCTCCATCATTAAAATAACACTTTGACGTGCTGCCTTTTGTTATAGAAGGAGGGGAAGAAAGACAAGAAGAAGGACGAGGAGGAGGAGGAAGATTCAGGTGAGTAATGTCAAACTGGGAATTTACGACTCTAGCTTAACTGCAGCATTCCAATAATGAAATGACTAAGTGGTTGCTGTTGTTGTTATTAGTAACAATGGAAGTATTGTAGTGTAAATAACTAAGTTGATCAACATAGGGGATGTTTTCTTGCACCAGGCCATCCTTGTGGTCCCATTTCCTGCAACGAGCGAGTGGAGAGGCTCCTGCGGGAGGTCAAGCCTCAGATTCAGACGCTGAAGGAGAAGCTCAACACGGTTAGGCCTGACCTTTAGTTGTGTGTGTGTGTGTGTGTGTGTGTGTGTGTGCATCATTGTCATTCCTTCCTGGACGGAAAAAAATCAAGAACCCATCAATCAACAGTAACCTAGCGTGCATTATTTTGAAAGGGAACAGGAAGAGCTAGGTGTCACTCATTGTTTCCGTCAACACAGTGGAACCTCCAAAGCCGAACAGCCAAAAAGTCGTATAATTTGTCCCCAGGTGGTTTTTCTTTGGCTTTCTTGTATTATTTTGTGATGTCACCAGGTCACCCCTTTCCTGTTCCTTCTCTGTTATTGAGTAGTTTTACTTGATTTTTGTTTGATTGTACTGTGATTACTTTAGACATGAGAGTCAAAATATAACTTGTACATAAAAGATTTATGATGGACACAGTTTGATCCTGGAACAGGTTCATTCACTCATTTGAAATGACTTGACAACTGGAAGTCGTGGATGGCCTTGTGTGGTTCCACATGCAAGAAGAGTTGATATAAATAATGTTTCTTGCAGGTTTCAATGTGGATACAACTCCAAATACCCAAAATTGAAGACGGTAACAACTTCGGAGTCGCGGTGCAGGTTCGTAACAGTTGATGTTGTTTCTTTTTAGATGACGTTTTTGAACATTATTTTGGTTTCTGTTGAAAGGAAAAAGTGTTTGAGATATTGACAAGCTCACGCACTAAAATCGAGGGATTCCAGACTCAGATTTCAAAGTAAGGGCGCTTCCACAGCAGAATTGTACTATTGTGCTTACCTTGGTTACCAGTGCATCACAACAGAGCGTTATTTGCAGATATTACAGCGAGAGAGGGGATGCAGTTGCCAAAGCATCGAAAACACCCCATGTGGTCAGTACCTCATGTTGCATTCACCCCGTAGTGGAATTACATTGACTGGATGTGCTTTTCTGTATTATTTCACGTAAAAACACACCATTAAGGCACCGTTCTGTGTTCTCCAGGGAGACTACAGGGAGCTGGTTCACGAGCTGGACCAGACTCAGTACTTTGAGCTCCGCCTCATGGTGCTGGACATGTGCGCCACATATGTAAGAGCTGCAGCTGCCTTCTATTAACCATTGCTTTCGTGCGCATACGCCAGAAAATCTGCGTGCTCTCGCATTTAAAGTAGATAGACTTTTAGAAATAGGGAGAGGATCGTGCTACTGTCTGCCACATCACACTGAAAGATGTTACCTTATTTAGCAACATGAAAGGAGCAAAGTATGAGCTCTCAGTATGATGCAGTGCAAGTTAAATGAATACATCTCTTGACTTTGCAGTATTGAGCATGATTGCAAAACGTTTAAAACAGCAAAGTGCACCCTGAGCGTCAGTCTTCAACACAAAGTCGATGCAAAACAATGTTTCCCATAGGAAATCATGCAAAATACAAACATTCAACATGTTTCAAGTCATATTTTTCCATTCCCAACTGCCAGGCAAGTGTGAGTGACTGTAAAATAAAATTAAAATGAAGTAAAACAACGCATCCTTTAAAGACAGGCAGAACAAGAAGTCATTTGCAGAGCGATACAGTCACGTGGTTGCGGTATAAAGTATAGTTATCGCTGGGATTAAGTGTACAGTCGTCCCTCACTCGATCACGTTTTTTCAAAAGTGATCGCTGTTTCGTGGTTGACTGCAGCCTATTATGCGTCAAAAAAATGCATATTTAAACAAATTTTACACATTCTTGGCCTAAATTAAGCATTTTCAAGCATAAAAATGCTCTAAATCAGTGGTTGCCAAAATATTACAGTCGCGTAACCCTTCAGACATTTAATCTGACACCATGTACCCCCTACTCCTGCACACCTAAAACTCATAAACCTTTTTATCTTAACTTGAAATATTGAACAGAACTAATTGGTTAATTAAGTTTATAGTAATTCTGGGTCAAAAATGTGTGTTTTGCATGGTCACATTTTGATAAAGTTTAACATGAGCACTAGTAAGTAGACAAGTAACCATCCTACATATCGTCTGTGTAGGCTCTCAGTCGTACAGGAGTTGTCCATCGAGGGAAAGGCTTTTTGAGACGTTATCTGTACTTCTGTGAAGAAGGTGTCGGACGTTTCGCTCCTCATCTGAAGAGCTCCGTCAGCGAACTAATAAGTGCTGGTAGCCTAGGCCTTAAATACAGTAAGAGTGGGCGGAATTGGTGTGCCAACACCCTCCTCCTATTGGTTCCTTACACTAAGCCTGGGCGGAGTTGTGGTCTAATCCTCTCCTTCCATTAGCACCTCCGATCAAAGGGAAGTGTAGCTCCCTGTAGTTGGGTATGAACGACTCTGATACTGGCTCGTTAGCATCTATTGTTCTGGCTCGGCCCTGGCTCCACCTCATTTGCAAGACTAAGAGCTGTGGGTTTTGGTCTCCGTAACCTGCTGAACACAGGGTCCAAATTAAACCTCAAACCACCATTCCGATTCAATGATGGGTTCTGTTGTTTGACAAAAATAGCTTCCTTTACTCCTCTTTCAAACCATCTGTTCCTGAAAAGAGTGATTGGTTGCTTTAAGGTGTAGATGTACTGCTGATTGAGGCCCACTAGAATCGTCCCTGCGATGTTGATGAAGCCTTTTTTGGAGCATTTGCTTAGTTTCCCCAATGTAGTGCTCTTTGCATTCCTCATCTTTACAGTGGATGGAATAGACCACATTGCTCTGTTTTTGGTTTGGAGCCTTGTCTTTAGGGTGCACTAATTTTTGTCTCAGGGTATTTACTGGTTTGAAATAGGTAGGAATTTTGTGCTGCCATAAGATCCTCTGGAGTTTTTTGGAGACCCCCGCTACATAAGGGACTACCACTCCTCCAGGACAATAGATGCTCACGAACCAGTATCAGAGTCGTTCATACCGAACTACAGGGAGCTACACTTCCCTTTGATCGGAAGTGCTAGTGGCAGGAGAAGATTAGACCACTACTCCGCCCAGGCTTAGTGTAAGGAACCAATAGGAGGAGGGTGTTGGCACACCAATTCCGCCCACTCTTACTGTATTTAAGGCCTGCCTAGGCTACCAGCACTTATTAGTTCGCTGACGAAGCTCTTCGGATGAGGAGCGAAACGTCCGACACCTTCTTCACAGAAGTACAGATGACGTCTCAAGAAGCCTTTCCCCCCATCCTACATATCTTTTTATTCCGGTCTGATGTTGGCGTTCTTCCGATTGAATGGCTTGAATTTGAGCTTCGCTTTTCGCTATGGTTTAAGTCTGCATGTTATTTTAATACCAAATTGAAGGGGAAAGTTTAACAATCATGATAAAGCCGCACCCGAAGTACAAAAATACATACAGTGCAACTAACGAGGGGAATCCCCCCTTCCACTCACAGGTTTTCACCAATTGGAACACCAATATAAAATGAAATAAATGAATGAAATAAATAAAATGAATATAAATGAAATCTTTAAGCTTAAACACTCGTGATGCACAAAATAACCCTCAAACTTATTTGTTCATATGATGCACACATAGCAAGGAACAAATTCATGCTCTGTCTCCTTTCTGCTCCCTTCTCCCTACGCTGTGAGGTGTGTTAGGCGCTAAATGTTTTTCTTTTTATTGAAGTACCGCCTGTTGCAATTGGCGAACCCCACTTTGGGAACGTAGGCTCTAAATGAACCAGTTTAAGGCAATACAAGATGTTGATGAACTGCCACTAGGTGTCACTACTAACATGCACCAGACTTGATCGCTAACAGGCTTTTATTTCCGGTTTGAATGATCTCACAACAATAACAACATAATAATAATCATCATCGTGATAATAACACGGGCTATTGTGGCCAGACTTACTCCAGCCAGAACTCAACTCTGAATCTCCGACGTCACTTCCTGTCCACACATCCGGAAGACATTTATTGAAACACGCAAGTCTTATTTATGTCTTAAATGGCTAATTTTCTCAGATTATATCTACTATATTGAGTAATATGAGTGTAAAGGTGACTATAGGGGTGTTATGTCAAGTCTAGAGAGTTTTAATATTTAAAATGTATGTAGAAGGTCATAAACTGGTTTTCTATGTTTTAACTACAAAAGTATTGGATTTATGAATAAGGAATTCTACTTGGCAGAAAATCACTTATCGCATAATAAACTTCTACCGTGATGAACCAGGAATTACTGCGTTTACATTAGCGTCATTCATTTGTGTAATGGAGAGATTTCCTTAACCGCACTGAGCCTCTTGCAGTAAGTTGAATTTCTTGTTGTATTGTTATCATCACCTTGTTATCATCACCTCCCTCCCTCTGTGGTGGCATCACAAAAAAACCCACAAATCAAACGGAAAAAATAATTTAATTGGAAGGCACCACCATTTTTACCCCACCTCTGTATGACAGGAGCGTTCTACTGTTTTTAAGGACTTACTGCGAAAAGGCTAGCCAAAGATCCTCCCTAAGAGCGCTGTGTTTTTTAAGGCCCGAGTGCAAAAGCACAAGTCACAGATCTATCCCTCTGACGCCTGTGTTCCTCTCTTAGGCGGCACTCTATGACATCATCAACAAGAACTACGCCAAAATTAAGAGGCCCCGAGGAGACTGCAAAGCGCTCATCTACTAACATGAGCAGCCATGCGAGGTCAACAAAGTACAATCAGGCCGCACTGCCATTTCGTATCTTTGCTTTTCTTGTTCATTTTCTGCAACACATTACAAAATAAAATGAGGATTTTGTGCAGTCTGTCAGTCATAATCAGTTGTCTGGTAGGATACATTGGACATCTACAGTACCTCCATGCTTTCATTCTAGTTCATGACAGTACTTCTGCTGTTGCAAGTGAGCATCCTAATTAGCTGTGCTGTGTGAAAGCTCGTCCCCAGGCAGACCTGGACAGTGCCAGTTTGGTTTCAGTCGGAACCATCCTTGATAGAGGCATCTCCATCCCAGGTAGCCCAGAGCTCCTCCCAGCTGCTGGGCGGGGAACTTTGGGAAGTGTGCCAGCACACACAGTAGCAGGAACACCCAGACGGCGAGAAGAAGCACACCCAGGAGGAAAATGAACCTCAGCGGGCCTCCGTGGGGGAACTTTTGTTTGAGGTGACTTCCAAAGACGGACAGCTCCTCCACAAGCAAGAGGCAGCACAAGCAGAGAATGAGCACATCCTGGGATACTTCATATCCTCTCCAAAGCATTTTGGCATTAAGGCAGGAGGCTTTAGTCTGGTCTTCGTGGAGAAGCAGCAGAGGCTGTGCAGAGCTTGTAGCGCTCTCCTGGCCATGGAGGACGGGCTCATAGCAGGTACCAGCAGCGTCCTCCAGCATGGTGAGGAGGCGCTGGCAGCCCCACCAAAGCAGGCCTGAGAGGCCGAGTCGAGAGAGGTGGCGTAGGCAGAGGGAGGCTGGGTGATGGGCCGAGAGGGAGAGGAGGATGATGAAGGAACTTGTTAAGGTACACGTCCAACCCCAAGTGGAATTGAGGAACTTTCTGTGGGAGAGACATTAGTACATGTAGAAATGTACACATTTTATTCATTATACAGCAGCATCCAATGCAATGATAATGTTCTTCATTCAGAAAAATTGCTTTGAAACCACAAAATGTGTTTAAGAAAATCCATCCATCTATTTTCAATGCCGCAACTAAGGTTGCTGGTGTGCTGGAGCCTATCCCAGCTGACTTCGGTTGAGAGGTACACCGGTTGCTGGTCCTGGACTGGTCGCCAGTCAATCGCAGGGCACATATAGACAAACATCATTCACACTCATACCTATGGACAATTTAGAGTCACCAATTAACCTAACATGCATGCACGCGCGTTTTTGGAATATGGGAGGACACAGCGACACAGTTTTAAAAACATGCTGACATTTTTTTGAAATCGGTGTATTGCGCATTTTTATTTGTATCATAGAATTACCTCTTCAGGCGGACAGCTTGGCCAGTTTATACATAAAAACACATTTTCGGTTCAAATAACATTGTAGGCTATCGGTCCAAAGTTCAACGTTCTATGAAGTCATCTGAGATAAGCTCCAGTTCCCCCGCGACCCAAAACTCAGTCATGCGTGCATGGAGGGATACGACCATATTTGGCAACAGTAGTTCAGTATTTAGTAGCAAAACCACGTGATTTCTCCCAGCCTATCAGCACAGACAGCTAATGACAAGACTTTTGACTAAAAGAAACCATACATACACAAAACATAATGTGAATATAATACATTTCTACAAATATTATTGTACCATTAGCACATTGTTTCACTTCACCCTTTCATATATTTGTTTTTTACTTTAAATATATATATACACGTATATATTACACTGTATATCTAGAGGTTTATTATGACATGCATGTGAAAAATATACACAATATACAGGTATATATATATATATATATATATATATATATATATATATATATATATATGAATGCCATGCAGCTAGGCTAAGCTTCCATTTAAAATAGTGCTAATAAAAAGTAGTAACATAATGTGATTTACCTGTAAAGATAGTGGTTGCTGTTTGCAAAGATGCTGTACTTGGACACCCACAAACTCAGCACGGGCCCGACCAGAACCAAAGTGGACAACAATAAGTGGAAATGCCTCCTGAACACCTCGCTGCCCACAACTCTGCCTGTGAGGTTGGTTACGAACACCAGGGAGGCATTCAGGAGCCCGAGAAGGAAGTTTGCCAGCAAGATGAGCCCTGAAACCATCTTGAGAGTCTTCTTCTTAAATGTAGTGTGTGTTTGTGTGTGTGTGTGTGTGTGTGTGTGTGAGTGTGTGAATGGAGCAGCACTGTGTGCTATGTGACTGACAGGTGTGAAGGAGAGCACATGGTTTATAAAAATACGCCGCCCCTTCTGTCCCCTTTGCCCTTAAGGCCCAGCCCCCCTCTTAAACCGTGAGTGCAGCCGTGCTTTAACTCCTCCATGATGTTAAACTGTGGCTTTAAAACAATCACCGCGATGTATCTTTATTCACATCAACTCACTTCACTTTCTTCTCGAGTCAGCTGTTAAAAGCTAATTTAGGAGATGCATTTGGCACCGCGAGCAGCTGTGTTTTGTCACCAACGCTTTAGTCAGCTGTCGTTTCTCGCCGACACTCATGCACAAAATAGTCATTAGCGCAACTTCTTCACCATTAACTTGTTTTCATTTCCAAAATGGGCATCCATTGGTGACGCCTCCTCTGTATGAAAGGGGATTGATTACTACGGAGGAATAGCTGTGTAATTTTAGCGCACTCTAATGGCGTCGCTGCCATTAAAATGACTTTCACACGACTTTGGGAAGTTATTGCTTGCTGCTGGACCCTTTCATGAGGTAAACTTAGAGCTGTACCTGCCTTTACTTACATAATAATACTTGTTTCCAACAATATGTTTTATTGATTGATTGATTGATTTCTTTTTAGTGGTGTACTTTTTAATTTGTCCAACATTTTCTCTCAACTTTTGCTTTTTATGAACTAATTAGCTTGTTATGGTCGTGGGCTGACAGCTGCAAGTCCCATGATGCACCTGACTGGGGTGTCCAAAGTGCGGCCTGCTACTTTTTTTTTTTTTTTTTTAAATCGTCCCTAGACACATTTAAAAAATACAATTAATAAAAAACAAAAAGACAACAAGAAAAAATGAAAAAAACAGCAGTAGTTTTATGAGAATAAAGTAGAAATATTAGAATCAAGTTATAATATTAATTGAAAAAATTGTCACAAAAATTTTAAGAGCATTATGTCAGAATACTTTGAGAAAATCTTTTAATTTTCACAATAATTTTCGCAATAATTATCCCATTATTAGTAACAAAATAAAAGAATAAAGTTGCAATTTTTGGAAAATCAGGTTTGCAAAAAGTTGTGATATTACAAAAATAACGTCAAAATAAAGTTAATTATTTATTTGTTATGGGAAAAAATAAAAAAAGACAGTTGCAATATTTGTAAAATGGAAAAACGAGTTGTGGAGCAAAAGTAATAACTTATAACACAAAGCTAAGATGTTTTTTATTTAAATATATACAACTTCTTAAAACTTGCTAGCATATCTACAAGAGTTGGTTTAAAAAATGTAAACTATCCAAGTGGCCCCCCTGTTCTTTGATTTTACCGTATGCAGCCCTCGTTGGGAAACGTTTAGACACCCCTGCTCTAGGTGTCCTAGCATCAAGGCTACATCCGCACACTTCCAAAACACTATTGTGGCACCTCAGAGTTAAAATTGTTTTAAAAACAGTATAATATGGGACCTTTAAAGGAATATTTTCAACATGTTGTGCATCATTTTAGATGTATCCTGCCGGCTTGTGAATGTTTGGAAAGACCCTTCCATGTGGGCTGCACGTCATTCAATTATCAAGAAAGCCCATTAATCAAGTGCAGAGACACATTTAAAGGTTTTAATGTTACTGTGAAATTGTTTTATAGTGAAATATGGGCTGTGATACAAGTCCAAGAAAATTGCAAAAGCAGATCAATTTGTAGGTTTTCATACACACGCGCGCGCACACACACACATTTCATCATATTTTGACAGAATTATTACACACATTCCATTTATTAAATTGCGTTATTATAATAAAGTGTCCTTTATAATTAACTCCTAATTTTGAGTCATCTCAGCATCACAACACAATCTATGCACTCAGAGAAATCCATTTCAGGGATGACTGGTGAGAGGACTGTTGATGTTTTTTTTGCGTATTTTGGCCCCTGAAAGCAGAACTAGAGCTGACGTCCTTTCAACAAACTATCTAAACACTCCCTGAAAGCACGTACTGTACCATTAAAATACTATACATTTATACACAATTGCCTGTCACCTCCTCCCTGCCATGTTCAAATACGGTTTGGAAAAGCTTGTGAAGTAAAATGCAGTCCTTAGATTTTAAGGCCAAATATAGAATATTTGGCTGCAAGAGTGCCTTGTGTCTCTTGGTAGCACCCCACTTATAGCCATTCAATCTACAATTTGTAATCATTACACCCAGCAGTGAAATTGAAAGATATTTAAGTCTCTTCTAAAGGCCTGAGTGAGTGGACTTCCCTCTGTTCGGGGCCGAATTCTTGCACTTTCTGCAACGTCACCGGCGCGTCTCTCAGTCTCTTGCAGCCTCTGAGCCGTCAATCTCTCTCCCGCTCCTCCTCCAGAGGGTGAGTTTGTCTGTGCTCCCACATTCGCACGCCTCCGTCCCACTGTGGACACGGAAGTGACGCTATTACAAGTGAATGACGACTGTAAGAGCATTTGGTCGCTGCTGTTAAATGGTAAATGCAATGCACTGTGTTATACTGTATCATATACACACTGTGGACTCTCTCACAATAGGAACTAAAAATCTTTTCATTTTGCCTTTAAACATAACTGAAGTTAGCTTGTTTTTCCTTATTTTCTCAAGCTGCTGCGCTTCCCTGGAAGTCTTCTGTTGCCTGCCTCACACTTTAACAAAATACTGCTACAGACAGCATCATACATATTGGAGCAACCGGTGGTTCAGTTAATTGATCAAGGATACTTTGACAGAATTTCACAAATTCACTCTATCCTGGTTTTTCAAAAATGCGTTAATACATTTTGATGTTTCGTGGTTGAATATGGCCTATTTATTATTTAAAAAATCTGCACATTAAAGCAAATGTTACCAAATTTTTTGCATTCAAATACGCTCTGAATGATATGTAATATTCTACAGTGTTCACTAGGTGTCAGTAATGTTACTGTAATGTTCGGTGAGACACACAAGCACCAGACTTGATCCCCAGGCTTGAGATGATCTCACAACAGGCACAATAATCCCAGCAAAAAAACACCAAAAAACACGGGCTACTGTTGCTGCCGTAACCAATGCCAACCTAAAACTTTGAACACCCGATGTGACTTCCTGTCTGCCCGCCACTCAGCTCACCTAAGGAACACATTTATAACAACGTATACAAGCATGAGTCTTATTTATGTCTTAAATGGCATATTTACTTTTATTATGTCTACCATATTGGGTAATAGGAGTGTATAGGTAAGTGTAAGGGTGCTATTTCATGTCTAGAGGGCTCTAATAACGTTAAAAAAATGTATTTGGGAGGTCATAAACAACTACTAAATTATTCAATTTATACTGTAAATTAGGAATCCTAATTCGTGACATTAACTGTGATAAACAAGGAATTACCGTATTATTATTATCATCTAGATGTGTATTACAATAGCATTTCACAACACAGGAAAAAAATGACAAAAAGTTGTAGGTTCACATCAATTTTACGGCAATGGATGTTGTATTTTGAGTCCTAGGAAAGGAACCACATGACGTTATTGTGGAAAAGGTTACATTGTATTCTTTGGACGATGACACTCACAGAGGTACTGATGATGTTGTCTTCGTACGGGTGCCAAGTGATGTCCCTCACACAGGCGTCATGGCCCGACAGTCTGGTAACCACGTTGCCCGTCAGCACATCGTAAACTGTGTGAAAGAGAAAGAAAAAAAGTGAAGCGAATGCTTGATGGGAGAGCCGCTGCTTGGCATTGAAAAATGGGAGACTTACCTACGATCTTGCCGGTGGAGCACCCCGAGTAAATGAACCTCTGGCCCGTGCTGAACTCGGGCGAGAAGCGGCAGCGGATGAGGGTGTGCAGAACGCCGTGGCCGCGGTACGTCATCACGGAGGTGTCGCCAGCCAGCTTGTGTCGCTTCAGGGCTGAGATAGAGAAGAAAATCTTGATTGAGCAGATTAAAAAGTGTAGTGAATCTTATCTTGCTTCGGTTTTTACTATTGCTGTAATCAGATTAATCAGTTCTCAAATTAAATCATTATGATTAATCACCATTTGCGACTATGTCTGAAATATTCAAATTTGTACTGTATTTTATCTTCATAAATCTAAATGACAGGATGGGATTGTATATGTCTTCCCTCACCACTTTGCGGTTCGAATTGTGCGGCTTCACTCGATCATGGTTTTTCAAAAATAAATTATCGCTGTTTCATGGTTGACTACGGCCTATAAATAGTTAACAATTTGCATATTTAAGCAAATTGTACATACTGTATTCCTGTACTAATTACTAATTTTCAAGCATAGAAATGACTAAATGAACAAAAATACACATATAAGGCCTCCAAGGTGTGATATGAAGTATTCCATACTGGTCACTATGTGTCAGTAATGTTACATTGATGAGACAACAGCCACCGCAGGAAGTACGCTGTCCAGAAAAACACAAGAAGGAACGCTCCCAGTGCTAACGTGTGAATCTATGTTATGTCTTGATTACTGCTTGTGTAACATGTCTTACATTTTGTTACTATATTTGGTAATAAGGGTGTAAGGGTGACTATGGGGTGTCTCGAGGGTTCTAATAATAAACAGGCTTTCTATGCTCAAACTACTACTACTTTGAGCTCTATAAATAAGAAATCCTATTTCACAGAAATTCACTTATCACCGTTGGGTCTGGAACCAATTAACCAAGATAAACGAGGGACTACTGTATTTTCTTATTTTCTTAATCTTCTGCCAACACCTCCCTACCTGAGAGCTTATTGTCTCCTTTCTACTTCATCTCTCTTATTTTGTCTGTGCACATTTCATCTGTCTGATTCGCCCAGCCTACCTCTTTGGGGAACCTGCTGCCAGCGGTAATCCCAATTCTGCTGAATGACAGCCAGACGAGAGGCTGCCAACCCCTCTTTGGGTGAGAACTTCCTAATGTCCCAGAGCTTGATGGACTGGTCCTTCGAGTTGCTGATCAGATAGCGTGCGTCGCCCTGTGCCGAGATATGAAAGCTATGAAACAATGGAGAGGGCAAAACAAAGTGACAATGGAGGGGAGAAGCGGAACAGGTATGGCGGCTGACGGCTAATCCGGAATTTAGTGTTTAAATTGAGAAGTGCCGCTCAGATGTGTCTGCTTTCACATTTCAGCAATCATTTTAGTACCGCACATGCTCTACTATAGAAATAGATATACTTTAGCGTAGCCAGTATACATCTTATCCACTGACAATGAGTTAACATACAACCATTATTGTCTAAATAGCTGGCAACACAAGTGAATCCACCTCACAGTGACCAAATTTTGTCCTTGGTATCAATATTTAGTGCGAACACCATCGTTATCTAGCACTGCCTTAATCTTTTTGGCCATGAAATTGAACAGAGCTGCGCAGGTTGCAACTGGAATCCTCTTCCACTCCTCCATGATGACATAAATGGCGGAGCTGATGGATGTTAAGAGACCTTGCACTCTTCCACCTTCCTTGCATCTGCCTCAGGATGCCTCACAGGTGTTCAATTGGGTTCAGGCATGAAGAAGGCATAGAGTACAGGCCAAAAGTTTGCACACACACACAATACAACACCATGGTTCCAACCCCATTAATAAGGCAAGAAATTCCACTAAGTAACCCTGACAAGGCACACCTGTGAAGTGAAAACCACCAAGGGTTTGCAGCGCTATTAAAAAAAATGTATAAGACATAAAATATGTGTAAAATATAAGACATATTTAACGTTATTTCACACTTTTTTTGTTAAGAACATAATTCCACATGTGTTCATTCGTGGTTTTGAGATTCTACAGTGTCATTCGTCATGAAAATAAAGAAAACACATTGAATGAGAAGGTGTGTCCAAACTTTCGGCCTGTACTGTACTTGGCCACTCAATCACCTTCAGCATCTTCATGTGCTTCAGAATGTTACAGTGCGTGTTGGAATTCATGTTTCCCCCAATGCCGGCAGCACTCATGCAGCCCCAGACAATAGCAAGACCACCACCATGTGGGCAAGACACATTGATATTGGTTTTTAGTGGACAGTAAATCTATACTACTATACACGCTGTACGCTGACTACTCTAAAGTATAGGCAAGTTTAATTTCTATAGTACAGTATTGTCCTTTGAGAAGATGAAATTCCTTGGACCACAACCAAAATAATAAACATGGTGTTAAATTCTACTGTCTAACATGTGAGTGAGGCATTCAGTTTCAGTTTGTAAAGGGCTTCGGTTCACTACAGTTCTTGTAATGTGTGCGTGTAATAAACCTTGAGGGTGCATACACTGTTGACCTCCACGTTAGGCCATTCGCTACACTGCATATTCAATCAGCCAAAACCTTTCAGGAATATTTGCATGGACAGAATGATAAAACACCCACTGCCTGCATGTTGCTACCCTACAAAGCCACTCCCTCCGCCCACACCTTGCTGTGGATGAAGGTGATGCCGTCTCGGTGGCCTGCCAGCTGTCCGACAGGCTGCGGTCGATCCTCCCGCAGCGTCCTCCTGTCCCACACTTTGCACAGCGCGTCGTCGCTGCCGGAGAAGAGCAGCTGGGACGAGCTGTCGGCAAACGCCACCGCGTTCACGTCGTCCTCGTGGGCATCAATCTGGCGCAGGCAGGGGAAGAGAGACGCAGGTGTCAGACAAGGACGACGGGACGATATTGCTTGTGCGTGAAATAGGTTACTCTCAGGGCAAATTACACAGGAGATGGTAACAGTGTTGTTAACAAATCTTTTGTTAAAACAAAAGACACGGGGGGGGGGGTGAAATACAGAAATGACGCTCGCAACTTAACCTACTCACCTTCAGTGTTCTTTTATTCTGGTCGAGATCAAAAACGTAAAGGCAGCCGTCATTTGCTCTGAATGGAGAGGAGGAGAAAAAGAGACTGAACAAATGAACAAGCAGCTACAAACAGGTTTGCCTCGTTTGATAGAAAACACCGTCCGATGTGTCTATGTTGGCGATGCTCAATATTGGCTTTCTTACCGATATCTGATATCAGATATTGTCCAGCACTCCATTAGCGAAACAGATCTAAGCAGCAGCTGTTCTCTCAAACTAATATTGTGTAATGAGCAAATTATGCTCATTCTATTGGATGCATTTGTTTGTGCAAAATAAGACAAATACTGCCAATATGTACCGCAATTTCCGGACTGTCGAGAGCACTTGAATATAAGCCGCACCCACTAAATTTAAAGAGGAAAAAAGGTATGTAAATACATAGGCCACACCAGTCTATACGCTGTTTTGATTAGCTAAATGTTTTTTTGTCTGTGTAATAGGGCTACTTAAACAGAAGCCAACCAGAAAAGTCACTGTCTTTGCAGTTCTCATCCTCCTCCTTCCGCACTAAAACCACTTAAGTCGTCTTCTTCAGTGTCGGAACCAAACAGCCCCACAATTCCCTCGCCAGTCTCTCTCCCTCTTTCGTTGTTGCTCCCAGAGCCACCCCCGACCTCCTGACACGGCTCCACGTGATCCAAGCAAAAGTCGCTAGGTCAATCGCCTTCAACATGAAAACTGTATCACATGCACCTCTCCACACGTTCTCCGTGATGAAGGCACACGCACTGAGTGCAAAATGACTGCTCCGAAGCACACGAGAAGGACGCTACCACAAATTAGCGTCATCACAATATAAGCCGCAGGGCCCCAAGGCGTCAGAAAAAAGTAGCAATTTATACACCGGAAATTTTGGTAATTCAAGTGAAAGAAAAAGTGCCAAAACGCTGCATTGGACTCTGACTGATGATTCTTCCTGAGTTGTGATATTCAGGGTCTCTGCAGGTTTCAACAAGTAAAATTTAAAACTTTTTAAGACAGTAATGAATACAATTTAAGACCCATTTCAGAGCCGTACTGGAAAAAAAGGACAAAAGACATAAAGGAAAATCTGAGTCGGGGAATTACTTGCAAAGTATATGAATTTATTTTATTTGCAAACATTGTAATAAAAAACTCTATAGCCAACGGCCGTGTGTGCATGCTGCAGAGGTAGTTTAGTTTGATACCCTGAATATTAGATTAGAAGTATTGAAGGACGACGGCTTACTGCGCCCACTCACCTACTTCCTCCCACATGACAGGTTGGACGTAGTTTTCATTTTCCATACTTTTCCCGTCATTTTGTGTTTTGTGCTCGTATTTTAGCTCCCTGTTTCCTGTTTGGCATGAGGTGCAGCTGCTTTGCGTTTGCTGAAAATCCCGTGCAGCGGTACCTGTTTCTCATTACAATTGCGGTTTGAATATCGCTTCCTCACTCTATCACATAAAAAAAAAAATTAAATAAGCCCTTTAATACATAAATAAGACTTATGCTCGTGAGCTTTGCCAGAATTAAATTAAAAGTAATATGATCACTTTTTGTGGTTGACTATTATTAGTCAAAAAATATTGAAAGATAAGTCATATGTGCGGCCGCACGGTGGTCTAGTGGTTAGCACCTTGGCCAATACAGGAACAGCCTGGAGATCGGGAAGACCTGGGTTCGATTCCCCCCTGGGCATTTCTGTGTGGAGTTTGCATGTTCTCCCCGTGTGCGCGTGGGTTTTCTCCGGGTACTCCGGCTTCCTCCCACATTCCCAAAAACATGCATGTTAGGTTAATTGGCGACTCTAAATTGCCCATAGGTATGAATGTGAGTGTGAATGGTTGTTTGTCTATATGTGCCCTGCGATTGGCTGGCGACCAGTCCAGGGTGTACCCCGCCTGTCGCCCGAAGTCAGCTGGGATAGGCTCCAGCATGCCCCCGCGACCCTAATGAGGATGAAGCGGTATAGAAAATGGATGGAAGTCATATGTGGTAATCTGGTCACAAGGTGTTAGTAACGTTACATTGAAGAGACATTATTTTAAATTAAATCACCTTAACACTGCATGAAGTCAGCTATGGCATGCCTGAAAAGAAGTTCTCCTCCCAGTCTATGTGGAAGTGGTAAGTTTTTGGCTTCTTGCGTTGTTTTTCTTCCCCACTCCATTTGAAACCATTTCTTAAGTTTAGAATAAATAAATTGGAGGCTAACTAGTTTGCTAGGCAACATGCTAAAGTGTTGCAATGTGGTGTAAACAAAGAATAATAAGTGTAAAGGTGACTATAGAGGTGTCTACAGGGCTCTTATAATGGTAAAAACTGCCTTTAGTAAGTCATAAACAGGTTTTCTATGTTGTAACTATGAAAATATTGCATTTATTCATACTGAATCCTATATTGAATATTGCGGAAATCCATTTATCAGTCGGGTCTGGAACCATCCATCCATCCATCTTTTATGCCGCTTATCCTCACTAGGGTTGCGGGTATGCTGGAGCCTATCCCAGCTGACTTCGGGTGAGAGGCGGGGTACACCCTGGACTGGTTGCCAGTCAATCGGGTCTGGAACCAGTTAACCGCAATAAAGGAGGGACAACTGTAATAGTCAGCACTACTATTTAGGTTGAGCCATGTTAGAGCACAAGGAGCAAAGCGTAATACTTTACGGTTATTGCAAATTTAATATTTACAATACAATGGAAATACTGCAGTTTGATTAGGTCTCCCTCGCGCACCAATATCATTATCGGCAGAAAGAACAATACTAATTTTTATGCCGATAGGTATTCTATTCCAGACAGAGCATCATGAGCTTCTAGCTTGAACATCAGAGGATGAAGAGGTCCTAGAATTTCAACTTAAATGGACGATAATGTCGCTCACCCTCCCAGGATCTCTTTGCCATCTGTGGATGCAGCCAGTGAGAACACACAGAACCTCCTCTCATCTGGACTGCCAAAAAAGACACATTTTGGTTAAAACAGCAGCACAAACACCAACATTTGACAAAAAGCTTCATCTTTAAAAAAAAAAAAAAAATCATAAAAAATAAAAAAGGCGCTATATGCTAATGGTGGTGTGAAACCCTAATGGACCACAGTCATTTGGCACAATTAGCCAAGACACACACAGAGAAAGGATGAGTGTCGAGAAAGATGACAGGATCGGACATCATTATTCATCCAGATGGTAATGGAGGGGAGAGTGGGGAGTCTGCATGGTGGGGAATGATAGATTACCTGCTCTGTAAAGGTATAAGTTACTATGAGGGGAAACACTAACTTGAGATCCAATGCAGTGTGGTTTTCGCTGTCCCCATCGATACTGCACAGATGAACTGCAGGGAACACACCACACACAGGTCAAAATAAGCAGGTTGTGTGATATTTGAAATCATTATATTATATCTTTATTCAATGAAAATATAATGCTCATGCTCTATCGTGTTTTTTTCCTCAACTGCAGAAGGTATGAGACCTCAAATGCTTGTGTCAGGGTGGAGAGAAACATGCTGCTGCCAGCTGACTGAGCCAAAGAGATTTTTTTTTTTTCCCGTGTTACAATTAGAATTGAATGCGTCACTGTGTTTTTGGCACTACTGACGTGTCAATTAAGTTTTGGTTTCTATCACGAGCACAGTGCAGAACTAAATAGTTGCCACCTACATTTGAGCCTGCACCGCGCATACTGATAACAAAGGTGCTCTGGCAGAGACACAATTCAAGTCTGCGTTTGCTACACGGCTGTAAGACCATGCCGATGTGTGCTTGGCTTTACTATTAGGTACCGTATTTTCACGACCATAAAGCGCACTTAAAAGTCTTACATTTTCTCCAAAATGGAGAAAGCTGCGTTTCTGCAGAAACAAGGCGAGATGGCCAATGGATTAAAGATCAAAGAACAGCCGTGAGAAGCGTCTCCACAGTCACCATTCGATTGAGGGCAATAACGCTTGCAGAAGAAATGAAAATCGAACATTTTCAAGGAGGTCCGTCTTGGTGCTTTTGTTTTATGAAACGGCGCCATCTATCCATCCGGGCAAGGACTACCATGGCGCAGCAACTTCCGGCGAATTACAAGGAAGCTGGTCATCTTCCGCTCTTCTGCTCCTACTGCATACGCATGCATGCTAGCGTATGTTTTAGCGTGCATGCATGCTACCGTATGTTTTAAGCTAGCGTATGTTTTACCATGCCTGTCCCCAATAATGCGGTACGCCTTACTGTATGTGTGTGTTAAATACAGAAATCGCACCCGTAACTGAGACTGCGCCTTTTAATACGGTGCGGCTTATGGTCGCGAAATATGGTACAGTAATACCTCGTTTATTGCAGTTAATTGGTTCCAGACCCAACCGTGATAAATGAAGTGGGATTCCTGTTTCATAAATTAAATATTTTCCTAGTTTGTGCATAGAAAACTTGTTTACGAGCTTCTAAATAAGGTTTTTACCATTATTTGAGCCCTCTAGTAGACCCAATATAGTACACATAATAACAATAAATAAGCCCTTTAATACATAAATAAGTCTTATGCTTGTGAGCTTTGCTAGACATGTGTTCCCTTCCCTCCCCTGGGGAAGAAAAGTGAGTGGCGGACAGGAAGTGACGTCGGGGGTTCACAGTTGAGTTTCATCTTGCCGTGGGTTACAGCCGCAACAGTAGCCTGTCTTTTTATGAGGGATTATTGTGGTTTATATGAGATAATTCCAACATGCAATTAAAGTCTGTTGTTCCGGCTATCAAGTCCGGTGCTTGTGTGTCTCAACGAACATTACTGTATCATTACTTACAACTAGTGACTAGTGTAGAATACTACATATCATCAGCGTCTTTGAATGTGTCTTTTGAATGCTTTATTGTATTTTAGTTCATTTAGTCATTTTTATGCTTGAAAATACTTAATTTAGCAAAAGAAATAGTTACGTTAGCTTATATATGCATATGTTTTGACTAATAATAGGCCTTATTTAACCAAGAAACAGCATGATTTATTAATATAATTTTGATTAGAGTGATTAGAGTGAAGTCGCAAAATTTGAACCGCAAAGTAGCAAGGGACGACTGTATACAGTACCTAGCTATAATAAAGTGAGTGATTGTGCCCCTCCCCTTCTTACTGTAGTCCGACCAGCTGGAGTAGAGCATGTGCTGCGCGTCTGGAGTGAAGCAGACGTCCAGCAGGCTCCAGCCGACGTCCCGAGCCTTCACCGTTTGCCGTAGAAGAAAACGTCCTCTGCTTGTGTCATATAAGCGGATGTTCTGATCTGAAGCGAGACACAGGAAAAAAAAAAACCACACTGTGCATGATCCATACATTTAATTATGCCAACTTATTTATTTTTATTTAATTTACATCAAGTTACTGTTTGCGCTTGAATTTTTATTTTGGTTTTTTTTTTGGATCTTGGATTATTTACCCTGGCAGGCAGAGAGAAACATGTTGCCATCCTCGCTGTAGACGCCACAGAAGGCTTTCTGCTGGTATGTATCCTTGTGAGAGACGTAGTTTGGCAGGAAGCTAGGACGGGAACACAAGGGAGACGATATAAGTACACTAGATGGACTCGATTTGATTAAAAACTACGGTGGACCCTCCGAACTTGAAACTGGAAATGTAAGAAAGATATGGTGGAACACAATGCAGAACCTGATCCATCATAGGAACATTTGCAGCCCAGAGCTAAATTTTTTATTGGCCCACTGCATATTCTAAACACAGAATTTAACACGTAATCACATCAAAACAATTACAAACTATTTGCTTTGTCACTTATAACATAAAGAGGAGTTAAATATATTTAACTACATAGCATATTTTGATCTACATTGCATTGGTTTTAGCATGTAACTCCATCAACCAAATCTGAAGAATATCAAATAAAGTGGCCCCTGAAGACTTCAGATTTTCTGTCTGTGGGCCTCGAAAAGTTTGGACTACCTTGCATTAGATCACGGGTCTCAAACACAGGTCCCGCAACCATATTTTGTGGCCCTCTACTTGACATCAAACCCTGGCGAGATGGTCAGAGGTGTTTCAGCTTGCTTAAAGGGCAAGCAATAGCCAGCACTGGACTGAGTAGTGATAAAATTCAGGCTGCTATCAGCGATACCGATACTTTGTGCAAAAACACCTAATGTGTCTGGTAAAGTTTAAAAGGAGTGTATTTCAAATCATGGCATAGCTTGTAGCATTAAGAATACAAGACATCAGAGTAATGTATTAATTTATTTCAACTCTTATAAGATAAATAATAAAACCATTCAAAGAAATCATTAACTATTAATAACTACAACTCGCACTTACCCAGGCAGAAGAAAAAGTAGTTACCACCGATCGCGTATCAATTAGAAAATATCTCCTAAATGTAGTTACTTTTATCTGTGTTCCTGTCAGTGATATACATTACCTCAAATACAAAAAAGTATCAAAGTATCTGATTCGTATAGATTTTGATTTGAGAATCCATTTTAGAGCATAAAGATGTGGTATCGGAGGTGTCGATATACTGTACTGTATGTCAGTATCAATCTGCACATCACTAGAAGTGTGCTTGTCAACACTGAAATGAACGGGGGTTGGGTGGGGGTTTAAATAGACAACAATGACTACAAATACAGTGCAAAACTGGGGGATCAATAGACAGAACACAAACTACAAGCACAGTGCAAACACAAAAATGACAGCACGACACGTAACAGGTAAGTAAACACACACAGGACTAGTACCACTCCTTACTACAGGTAATACAAAACAACAATTACGTTACCTCTAACCGTATTAGCATGTTTTTACAAAACAAGTGCCGCAAAGCATGCTGGGAAGCCAGAAGCAGCACTCCCAGCAACGAGAGTGATGCTCTAACTTTAGCACCTTTTACAAAAGCATGCTGGGACCCGCAGTGCTAAAGTGGCATGTTTAGAGTTAACATCATTGTTATTATACTCCACTAGTAGTAGTAGTAGTTGCCCTGAGTTTGTGTTATCTACCTGTGTGTCTTAAGTTGTTGTGTGATGATTATAGGGTTATTTCTGAGATAACACTGAAATTCGGTCTGCTATGTTAAGTAATGACCTCCTGTTTGTTGAAAAATTAGTCACTTGGTTGAAACGTGATTCTGGATTGAATACTTGATACAGCCCATCCTCAGCCTGACTCTACCTCCAGCGGCTCCCAGTTGAGTTGAGTTTTCGACCCACTAGATCAGGGGTGTCCAAAGTGTGGCCCGCGGTACATACAAAAATATATAATTTAACAAGAAAGCTTAAAAAAAGAAGAAGAAGAAACAACAGCAACAATTTAAAATTTTTTTACAATTTTACAAGAATACAGTCAAAATATTAAGACAAAAAAAGTTGTAATCTAACAAGAAAAAGAATATGAAGGATGGCAAGAAAGAATAATGTCAAAATATTATGAGGAAAAATAATGTCATTTTGTTAGCATAAAGTTGAAATGTTAAAGAAAGTCGTTATATTATGAGAAACAAACAAAACTACAAATAAAGTAACGGTGGTCATTTTTGGAAAATTAAGTTGCGGAAAAAGTTACAATGCTATGAGAATAAAGTCAAAATATTATGGGAATAACGTCATAATTACAAAAAGAAAATTTACCAGAAAAAATTTGAAATAGTTTGGAAATTTAAAAAAACTCAGAACAGCAGAAATAGGAAAAAAACAGCTGTAATTTTACGAGAATAAAGTAAAAATATTAAGAGGAAAAAAAGTCAAAATTTTACAAGAATAAAGTAAAAATATGAAGAGAAAAAAAGGTCAAAATTTTACGAGAATAAACTTGTATTATTATGTGGAAAAATAATGTCATTTTAGTAGCATACAGTTGAAACATTGAAGAAAATAAGAAATGGAAAAAACAGCTGTAATTTTACGAGAATAAAGTCAAAATGTGAAGAGAAAACAAGTTGCAACATCCGTACTAATAATACACTTTTTCACCTATATAAAAGCTGAGATGCAGATTTTTTTGGAAATATATATAACTTTTTAGCATATCGACATGTGTTGCTCGACAAAATATCACAGTAGCCCTTGCATCCTTTCATTTTTCACTATGTGGCCCTCACTAAATAATCTTGGTGAAACCATAATCCTAATTGGGTTTTTTTTGTTGCTTTTTGGGGTAAATTATACTCACAAAAATAGTAATGTAGGGGGGAAGTATTTCACCATCAGAAGTAGTCTTTTTATTATTTTCAAATTCTACTATTACCCTTTAAGGCAGGGGTCACCAACGTTTTTCCTTGTGAGAGCTACTTTTACAAAATGAAAATGGCCAAGAGCTACTCATTTTTGTAACATTTATTTTCAGAGCTTATTTTAAACCCAAACAAAGCGAATATGCTTGTTTTACCAGAACATGAACAAAATGCTGGTGTCCACAACTCACATGTTGTATTTCAGAATGCATTTCTTTCTACTGTTCTTTAATTATTAACTGAAAACCTGAATGAAAAGCAGGCTTGCGGGCACCTCATGTGGTCGTGGGGGGCTACCTGGTGCCCGCGGGCACCACGTTTGTGACCCCTGCTTTAAGGGGTGTTGTAAGGCTTCTTTTTCCACTCACCTGACAATTAACTATGCTAACCTGTCTTATAATGCCGCAGGTTCAACCTAGTTGCATTGTTTTTCATTACGAACAATTAACCTATTCACCAGAACGTAAGACGACCCTCATATAAGTCGAGCTCCCGCTTCGTCAAGATCTGTTTTTGCATTGTGGAATACAACAATGCCGTTTTATTCTCAGGTTAATATGGTAAAATGAGAACACCAAACTAATTGAAGGCTGACCATCTTCTGACAGCGAAAATAACCCTGAAACTTCCAAAGGTCCGCTGTGTTTGAAATGGCAACCTGGTTTGAACAACACTTACTGTGTACGGATGCGACTGCACTCTCCATGGGAAAAACTTGAGCCTCTACATCTTCCTTGCTCCCTCTAGTCGACACACACACACACACAACATTTACCACCAATTACACATTTATGCGAACGCATTAATCTTTACTACTTCAGTAAATGTGGTCAGTGATCAACATGACAAGTTCCTTGCATGATTCATGTCTCACCTCTGTTAGCATGTGGGTGAAACTTGTTTTCCCTCTCAGGGCACCAGAAGCCGTGGCCAGCAGGATCTGGGTTCGGATCTCACTGCGGTCCACGTCATGCGTGTCAGGCTGGTTGTCCACTGACCACACAAACGGTCATAATTCTCAACAATCACGCCGGTCATGCAATATAAATCACCACATGATATTATACCCGGTGGATTGTAGCGGTCACCCAGCCGACCCTCCCAGGCTTCATCGCTGTCCTCATCCGAGTCTGCGTATGACTGGACCAGCTGCAGTCCGGTGGCTCCGCTGCCATGGACCAGTCTGACCTGGCCCCTGCACATACAGACACAAAACAAAGTTGATTTTCATACTAATAGAGGAGGAAATATCTATTTTTCACAAGGCATATGTAACAATCTGCATGGAAAGCCGTGAAATTCACCTCCTCAGTAGGTAAGCCAGCACTTCGGCTAAGTCAAGGTCCTCCTCTGATGTTGACTGCCTGTCTCCTTGCTGCCTGTCGGCTGTCCTGCGCCCTTGGTTGCTGTTGCTGCTCTGGTTCGGTTCTGCCGATTCTGACTGATCAACTGGGTTGCCACTGGAAGAACCCCTTCCACCAGACATCCCAGAGCTAGACTGAGAGCCCATAGACTGAAGAGGGCCTGGTCGTAAGACAGACATAAGGACATATAGAACATATATAACATATAATAATTTACCTGTAAAAAAACCAACTAGTTCACAAAATTGTCTAACACATTGATAACCAGACTGGGTATGAATAAACAAACCATCGCAAGGCTAGTCAAGTAAAAAATAGGAGTGCTCTGCTGTTTTGAAGGACCTCCTGAAAAAATCCTGTATATGACAGCGGCGCCCTGCTGTTATAAAGCACCTACTGCAAAAACAAAGAGCCAAAAGAGCCTCTGTATGACAATACTCTTCTGTGGGTTTTGGGTCCTTCATGGGCTAGATTTGGCCCGTGGGCCGTCAGTTGAATATAGCTGAGCTAGTTTCTAAACAATACAACCTAATCTAATCTACAGCTTTGCCTTTACACAGAAAACAATGTCAATTTCTATGTTAAAAATATATTACTTAAACATGCACAATAATCTGAAAGAGCAAAAAATTTGATATAGTGTAGTTGTGCTCTTTAATCATGACATATCATTTGAAAACCGGAAGCTACATGATTTTGGTGAGCTAGCCACAATGCTAACGAGTTGACGTCCACATTACCGTTTGGTTGTCAAACGGTCTTCTTAAAACCTCTCTGTGGGTCGTGTTGCTTCGTTTAGGTACGACATAAACCACTGTGTGGTTATTTAAAAAAAAAACTTAGGTTGGTTGCTGCTGAGCACAGCGCTTCATCGGTCGGCCAATCCGTAATTCGCCATGTTGTTTACAAAAGTGTGAAAAAACCCTGCGCGTGCCCCCCCCCGTGCCCTTTACCGTCACGTGACTGTGAGACTTCCCTGTCGAAAAAACACAATACAGTGAATACAGTTCAAATAAACAATTTCTGGATATAGCCCTACACTATTAAAGTTTATTTTATGACATGTATACATTTTCCTGTGCCTGCTCACGGGGAGTTCAATACATATGTCACTCACCTGAAACCACTCAGTACCGCTCCAATATGGCCACCTTAAGACGTACTCTGCAGTCTAACTTGCGGCGATGGAGTATAAATTTGTACAGTATTAGTTGATGAACTGTCGAATCACGGTTGAGAATGAAAACCGGGGCTTGCCTTGTAAAAACAGTGGTGGTGAAAACCACCGTTAAGGTTTTCTAAAGATAAAATATGAAATGGAAATGTGCTGTTGATGGATGCAACCCACACCTAGACGCTTCCTGTCACAATGCACCCAAAAAAACAGACCTTCGAAATAAATGGTTGGATTTCATTTGCAGGAATCAACCAAGGCTCCTACCAAAAACCTGTAACATCCGAGTATGTAGCACGCATTTTTACAAAAGATTCTTTTAGGAATTTCTTTCAAAAGTCAATGGGTTTTGCCAGGGGGTGGCTTCTTAAATCCGATGCCGTGCCATCAATTTATTCAGGGAAATCCAGCGACTTTGAGCAGGTAAGAAAGTAAATATTTACTGTCTAAGATACTGTATCTAACCCTGCTAACTGATGAACTGCTATCTAGCAGATTGATTAGTATCACAAGGTCATGATTTGAAATGCTTATAACATAACATCAACATTTAATCTGATAGCCATATTGCTCAACAATAAGAACAGTTTGGGAAATTATAAATGTTGCCTGAACTTTCATTGTTACTGTGACTAGTCAAAGATCCTCTTTACGATGGGAGCATTGTGCTATTTGTAAGGACCTACTGCAAAAACTCTAGTCAGTGATCAGCTTCTTGTCTCCATGTCACCGTTGTGTGCGAGTGACAGGACGAAAAGCTCAGACTCCCTTGGGGGAGAAGTGTTCTGGTACCACCTGTTAATTTGCAAGAATAAAACGCTGGATTCTGACTATAAGACAAGTCTTTTGAGACTTTTTCTAGGGAAAAATACCTTCTTATAATTGTGTCAATAGGGTAAATACAAGTTATTTGCATAGAAATGCAAGTACAATATTGCATAAGGATTACATTATGGCACCTTTTTAAGTGTAATCCTCATGTGAACAGCAACGGTTCTGCAGGGACCCACACCTTGCAACAAAGACAGCCAAACAAGAGAAAGCGAAGTCAGTGTAGATTTAATGGCTTGCTCTTAATTTAATACAATAAATAATTCCACTGCTGCTGACTATGTTGCTTTATTGCCTGTACTGTCACAGGTGTGCCCATCAGGATACTCCCAGCCAGTGCTGGCATGGAGACAATACGTCCCCTTGACTCTACTGAACAGGATCGCTTCTCCCTCATCTGTGCCGGGTTGGACAAGGACTCACGTCAAAGACGGCCAGTGTGAAACTGTGGTGAGTCGTTCACAAAATGTGTTCACTCAGTAGTCTTGCGTAATGCTCTGGGTAGTTTACTTGAAGGTAAACTGACATTTTCCCGTCAACTTGCCGATCGCCAGTCAAACCTGTAAAGAAGTAAATAACATCTCATTTACTTTGGCTATGATTATCTGTATACATGACATACCATGTTAATGGGGTGGCAGCTTTGTATGGTTGGTGTGAGTGCCACCAGGCCTCAACCTGATGGCAAATGCTCAAGCACATGACCTTGATGTATTGTATAATTAATGAGATATCTCCCCTCGGCAGTTATTTCTGAGAAATAATAACAATGAACTGATATCACAAGCAAACATTCCAAAGCACGGATGTGTGCAGAGCAGTGTGAGTGCACCTTAAATATTGTATTGTTTTTACATCTTAATATTAACAATGTTGCCTGTCATGGCATTTTTTTAAACATGCGTAGCAAAGTTACACTGAAGTACATTACATGTTTACACTTGCATAATTCAACATGTACGGAAAGAATGTCTCCGGCAATTACTGATATTTACCTCCCATCATATGTATGTATTACTTAGTAATAAAGAATGAATAAAATAAAATAAAATAATAAATATTTCTATTTCCATTATTTCCTATTGCAATACCAGTGTTCATTCTACTGTATTTACACAGTGCGACAACTCCTCTGTTATTACACCAGATGTTTCAGTAGTGAGCTCACCAAGTTTCTTTGCTGTTCTTTCAATCTTGTCCATGGCGGCCTGCATATCTCCTCCCTCTGGTATGAGGACCTCTATCTCTCCCACACGGTAGCCAAAGTCTGCTTCGTCGAGATCGACTTGCACGCCATCCTCTTTTAAAGTGAATGTCTGCCTCACTGTGGTAAACTCCGCAAAGACGAACAGATTCATGCTCCTTGCCCAACACTGGTCTTGTACAGAGTCAATCTCATGTTGACAGCTCTCAGTCACACAGGACAACTGTTTTCTGCTGGTCACATCTTCGCCAATATCCTTTAGAACCTCTTTCAGCTTGAGTTTAATATCACTCAAATTGGTTATCTCTTTATAGCGACTACATTGCGCAGACGCTTCAGACTCCTCCGCCCCTTTTACTCTTGTGGTCGGACACTTGAGCTCCCAGCATCCTGTGCGTTTGCGCAGCCACATGTCTCTTAAAGTCAGGTGAAATTGTGGCGTGTCAAAATACTGGTCGTGAAACTGGCGCTGACCAGCACAAACTGTAAATAAAGTCATATAAAATAGACAATTAAATATCTGCGTGAAATAACAGCAACATACCGTACCTCCAATTTCTTTCAGGGTTTTCAGTGTGTTTGCACTGCATAAAAACTTTCTCTCCACTTCTATACTCATCTGAAAAAAACATTAACATTAATTCAGCTCAAAACCCAGATTTATTTAAATACTACAGCCATAACAGCTACAGTTGCACTCAAAATGTCTCGCTCCTTTGTAATTGATACTTACGAATTTAGAAATGAGCAGTAGTTTGTAATAAAGCAACTAAATAGAAACAATTTAATTGTTCAACACAGCTAGAGAAAGTTTGCACAATTTGCATATTGACGGTGGGGGTGAATAATATTGACTGCAACTGTACATACACTCATAATACAACAGACATTATATTTACTACCACAAAAATAACATTTGCCACTTAGCTTAGCTCTCAGCATCACAAACTTTTCTATTAATACACACTGCAGGTACTTCCACTGGAGAATTTAATTAAACAGCCACAATTCCTCTGCAGATGAAGATTTTTACATGCTTAGAAGGTGGATCATCTCGTTAGCTCCAACTATCCACTGATTGATCACACACTTTAGTAATAAAGCTACCATCAATAACATATGGCGAGGGACACTGCAGTTTTGCATTTAAACCGTAGCTCCTGCTGCTGCACCTGCCTTTGCCAATCATAACCGCCGTTTAGTAAACATCTCCGTTTATTACATAGATGCTCACACACCTTCAAAGTTGAAGTCCAGACAGCAAAAAATAAAAATATCGGCTTTGGTTGATTTCCGGCTGTCAGCTCCCCCACGTCAGCAAAGTCAGTTTTGCTCAGGCGCAATTAGGGACACCTATTAGGCCCTTCAGGATCACCATCATCACTTCCTGTCCCAGTAGCGCAGACGCATACAGATGGTGAAGTTTACACAACCTCATGGGTTGGACGAACATTTACTCTGTATAGGCAATCTGTATGTATTCTTTTGATGTATATATTTATTCATTTTTTAAAAAATGGGGCATATTTAATGCAGGTAGAGCCAAGTTCTGACTTATATGTTTAATACATCATTGATTACGTCGCTTTATGTGTTATTTGAAGTGACAGAATGTTGAATATGACATATATACTGCAATTAGATACTTCGTTGCTCATTAAGTAAATATACATACCCTGCGGGGTTACATAAGTAATTTAATGTCGCTTCTGAATGTCAGCAATCAGCCTTGTGGGGGAGCTGTGGTGTGTTTACTTGGGGTTCGATCCAAATATCCCTATCCATGGTAGTATCACTATTTGGTACAGCCGCGATAAAATCGATATATTTCAGTTTTTTAATATGTTCATTCTGATAAATATCTGTGTTTTATAGTCCATATTGTTACTTTGGGGAATAAGGTGTTGGACACAGGAGGGCATTGGAGGCAAAAAGCCAAAGGATTTCTGAATGAGAGCCAATGGTCTTTAGGGTTGGGCGATACTGCAAATTACGATCCAATGCTAAATAAATGCAGAGTCAGTATTGCTGGTACTGCTCCTGAAATTGATACTTAAAAATGTTCAAGATCCTTCAATGCTTTTGTGGTTTTGCCTTTCATTTGTTGATCATGACTATAATCAGGAAAACGATATTCGACCAAAAATCAACAATAAAAAACAGCTTTGTGTTTTATTGTGAATGTAAAAAAATTAAAGGCTGAATAATTTAATGATTTTGAAAAATCTCAAGTAAAACTTATCGGTGTCGGAAACTGTGTCCCTGAATTCAGTCCGTATGGTATCGACGCCAAAAAGTACAGTATCGCCCACCCATAGTGCTTACTAGAGGGAAGGAGAGAGGGCGAGAGAGAAAGAGGGAGAGAGAGAGGGAGGGAGAATGAGAGGGAGGGAGGGGGGAACAGGCAAGAAAACTTTTCACTTGTGAGGATCCACAGAGGACGAATGTGTGTGTATGTGTATGTGTGTATGAGGGAGAGTGTGTGTGTGTGTGCTGGAGAGGGCGACCATGCAGGTAAAAAGGCATTATTAGCTAATTGCTGGCAACTTCATTAAACGCGGATCGGATAACTGCTGCGGATGCAAGGGGGCGGGGGGTAGAGATAGTGAGTGGCCTGCAACCGATAGACGATCGACGGATTGTCTCGTTGACTAACCTTTTATAGCAATATAACATTAAATTCCAAACTTTTCTCTCCCCCTCCCGCACACCAACCCCTGTCGCTCTCTTTGCTGTTTCGCTTTGCTCTGCTCTTATTACACAACCCCCCCCCCCCCCCACCACAACCACCGTCGACGCGTTTTAATTACGAAAAGCTTTTTTATTTTACACTTTAGATGAGCATGTGTTGCACGGCATGGGGGATTAAAAGGATTTTTCTGGAGGGGGGGTTGGTTAGCAAGGACGCGTCAAAAAGGAGGTCTGCAAGGGGGAGGAGGGGTGAGGAGTGTTTTCTAACACATCTGTAAACGGAGCCCAAGCTCATTAATTAAATGGCTTTAGTCAGGCTAGGCCTCAATTTGCGCTGTTGAGCAGCAGCAGCAGGAAGCGGCGGGCGGTGCAAGCGCTACATGCCCGCTCGGCGAGGCACAATCAGTGGGGTAAGGCGACAACTAGAGCCCGAGGTGTTTGTTCCGGAGCCAAGGCGAGCGTGTTTTCTTGTCCTGGGTGTGTGTGTGTGTTTTGTGTGGCAGCAGTTACCACCTGGAGATCAAGCAAGGCAGAGGAGACTCGCCCGTCCGAGCTTAATTATCCCAGGCAAGCTAACAGGCTATAGCTAGCAAAGTGACACGACTCGAACTCCGCGTTGTGTTTACGAGCGATCGGCTTTTTTAACCGCAGTTTTCAACCAAATTTTTAAAATTAATTACGCTTTCGCAAAGGTATCCGCTTCCATACTTGATTAATTGTCGGCAAACCGGCCCAGAGACACCTCTGTAACGCGACGGTAGGACTCGGGCTTGCTAGCTAGCTAATTGATTCACGTCTGCTCTGCGCAGCTAATTAGACTGCTCGCTAATTAGCTAATATTAGCGCACAGAACGACAATCAAACTATGTCTGTCGTTTGTTTGCAACACTGGTGGCTTTTTAAAACAATCTGATGGTGATGTACGAATGTTGTGTATTCATATTCAACCCTGCTAGCTTGCTAATTGGCATGACGAGGAAGTGAGGATTGCAATGGAGATAGTTCGCCTCATGGGCAAGTTTTGTGTTGTCTTTGTCGCATTTTGGAGCCTTTAAAATGCACCTATGCTGTGTGGTAAATGTGTGGGATTATATGTTTAAAAAGGACAACACAAAAGTTACTTGATCGTGTTTGAAAAGCATAGTTGGAATATACAGTATTAAAATGGACACACGCAGTGTGGCAGTGAAGTTTGTGCTTTGTATTGTTGATATTCTGTATTAATACAATTGTATTGTGACACTGATGACTAGCTTTAGGAGATTTAATACTGAATTGGTTGTTAGCTTGTGCAGGTGTACCTAATGTGTAATAACAAGCCTGTTTACATTGGAACACCTTTTTTTGTAGTTGCTTGTATAGGATTCTCCTATTCTATATGGCATGCCACACTGTGTGTGTACTTGCCATCTTATCTGCAAATGATGTACTAAATGAACCATAGAAAGGAGTGTTGTATGTGAGAATTGTGGTCCAGCTTTGAATGGATTCAGTACAGGGAAACCTTCAAAGTTGAACACACTTTGTTCCATGGCACGAGCTGAATTCCTACGTGTTCATGTGTGAAAACTTTCCCAACAGAACCGAGCCATCCTAAAATTTTAATTAACTGTGCAGGCTTGAAGTAACATTCCTGTCATGTAAGTATAAAGTTAACCACTCTATGCTCAGACTAAATAAAGTAGAGCTATTTGCCATTTGAAGTATGGCGGGCCTACACACAGCATTGCTGTCCTTGAGTGGCCCCAGTATTCTGTAGCACTAATTGCACAAGCATTGTTACTAAAGGTGCCAGATTCGGACTCAAAGTAACAATAGTTTAACTGTACACGATTTAATGACACCACCTTAAAAGTATTACAACCTGTCTGTACAAAATAACTTTTTTAAAGAGGCAAAAGACAGTCAAAAATGAAGTTAAGTATTAAAAAATGGACATTGTCAAAGTATTGAGCGTGGGGCACCGGGACAAAAGGTGTACAGGCTGCTTACTTCTCTATTTGTCAGTGCCGATGTGACATTTTCTCAAAATCTTACCATACCAAATATTATTTTTTTTTGAGCCTGGATAAAAAATAAAAATGTAGGTTTGGCCCGCGACCTAAAGTCTGCTTTAGATTTTTGGACTCATGTGTTTGGAACCCCTTCTTTTAGATGCTGGTGTCACATCACAAATGATGGTTTGATTGAACACTGTTGGTTCAAATGTGTGCTTGATGTTGAAGTCTGTGTATTACAATTGTAAATTGTAAGGAACCCTGAATTTGAATATGTTTTAATACAATTTTTATTTGTTAGGAGGAGTCTGGGGAGAAGGCGAGCAGCAATAGCAATGGGACAGCGGAGTGGCTGTGCCCTTTGTGCCAAAAAGGGCAAGCAGACAGAGCCTCCCTGTCTCAACACCTCACCGACCAACACAGCGTGCTCCCGACGTGTCTTGACAAACTGCTAGACATCGTAAGTATGACACTGCCAAACCTGACTGACACTCTCATAACTCATATCTAATAACACCGCAGCTTAGCCAGTTTCTTTGGTATACATAGTAAAATACAAAACATTAAAAGACTATTCCAATACAACAGCACAGTAATCATCTTTTTATGAAAATTGCATTTATGTTGATCCAGCCTAATATGAATCAAATTAATTTAAATGAGCACATTTTTATTTTTTTAAGCAACTATTTCACATGTTGACTATCTGGTTCCAATTCTGAGACATTTGAGACCAAATTACATGTTTTGAAATCAAAAAATTGAAGCAGTAGCGCTGCAACTAAGAATTATTTTAATAGGGGACGAGTCGGCGATTATTGCAGACTGTGTATAAGATCTGCTGTACATGTTTGAGTCCCCGACTTGATTTTGACTCCTTGTCAAAACCTATTATAGTGAATTATAACAAAATTAATAAATGAAATTAATAATTATTTTTTCTCTTTAATATTATGACTTTACTCTTAGTATTTTGTCTTTTATTTTTATAAAATTACTGCTGAGGGTCAATTAAAAAAACACTGAGGACACCCCTGGTCAATACATTCAATGATAGCTAACATGAGTAGCTAAACTTTGCCTGCTATCATTAGCTGACAATAAACATAACTAGTGCATGTGTTACGTTGGCGCACTCAAAGCAGGAAGAGGCGGGATATAAGGCATTTGAAGATTGGTGCCCTCTAGACAGCTGGAGGAACCCACTAAATGTAATAATGCTTACTGTCAAATACCATTAGGATGTCAACGAGCATTATTGAGCATTGTTGGGAGTTTGACAGCAGTGACAAACAAGACGGTAGTTTGCTGAAATGTGTGCGTGCTGCGTTGCGCTTTTGCGATGCTATAATAATCCTGCAAAATATAGACGAGATGGATTTCAAAGCAAAGCAATTACTTGCCACCATTAGCCAGTCCCACTTGTGATCATTTTAAATCTTTACACACAAGCGCAACAATTTGGTGTTGGATAAAAGCAGTCTTCTATGTGTGTGCCTTTAGGGGTAATTTGAAAATTAAAGACGTAGCATGCCTGCTATGTGTAATCCAACCACACAGCAATGAGTCACACCCAAGTTCAGCGCCATTGAAAAGATACTTTGCATCTAACAGCAGTTGTAGGATTTGCTGACACTCTCCTTTTTATTTTCTTTTGACAGTCTGTTCTCAAACGAGAGGCGAGGCAAGAAGAGAGAAAAGGTGCTCTAATATCTTCAGGTAAGTCCCTAAGTCATTAAAACAATATAGTAACATCAGCCTGAAGTAATGAGCAGTGTTGCACACTTGGATGTAAATTTTGGGACACATCATCAGTAGTGTACCTTTTCAGTGGGTGTTTTGGCCTTTCAACACTAGACACCCTGATGTGTCCCATGTCCAATCATGAGTAAAGTAGTGCCTGGAAAGTGGAGGGAGATGAGCTAGGCAGTAAGGTCCCGCCTTAGGACCAAAAAACTGTTCCACCCACCGGGTCGTCGCTCTTTCAGCCTCCTCCTGACGGCGCACTTCCTCTACCACCATTTTCCTCCTCTGTGAAGCTGAACCTTTATGCCAAGTTGGTTTATTCACTGAAACGCCAAATCCTCCTCTTCCCAGCTGGACATGTCCCACAATGTCGTCGTGCTTCCGGGCTGATGTAGCGTGCTGTAAGAGTTTGGATTTATCTTTGCTGTACCGTTGATGTTTTATGGGATTAGAGTTACAACGGATGCCAAGAAACGCTTTGCTGTGGGACATAACGTACACTTCACATGTATGTTCTTGCTTTTTCCATCAAAATGTTGAAGTAGTGCCGGTACTTCCGTCCTGAAAACGCCACTTAACTCCACAGACCGCTTCGGACAACTGATAATTTCGCCAACAACCTCTATTCCTCTCTCTTAAAATGTCTTAAATACGGTTTTGAAATGTTTTGATTTTTGAGGACACCACAACGTAACTACAAAACAGGGCTAAAGTACCTGTGCACCCCAGTCAGAATTTATTTATTTTTTTGTCCTTTTTTTGCCTGTGTGGTTGGGGAATGGCCCTTAAAGACTTCAATTAGACATGTTGAAACCTGTAGAGACCCTGTATGTAATTCCATCTTGTAGACGGTAGAGACAATATGGGAATATATCCAATCACAGCTAGTTTAGCTGCTTGTGGGGGTGGCGAGGTGGTGGGGAGGGAGTTCTAGAGGAGGTTCAATCAGAACTACTGTCTTTGAGGTAGGGCAGTTGGAGTTTCCACCGCAAAAACGATGCCGTGTGCTGCAATATGGTAATTGTAAGTACCATGCTGACACTATGGGGAACAAGGCACTGTAAACCATGTGGAGCGATTGTCACCACTAAAAACACAATTAACTTGAAGGGGCATCTATGGGCGAGTCAATTTGCACAATTATTTTTTTGCTATGTTGTGTTTACTGCTGTTTTTTATTGCTGAGAAAGTTGCATTATAGATGCCTAATGCGCTATGCAGAGTTAGTTTATTACGTCGTACAGTAGTTGTACTGTTATATCATTTTTAATCATCCATCCGTCCATTTTCTATACCGCTTCTCCTCATTAGGCTCGCGGGGTATGCTGGAGCCTATCACAGCTGACTTTGGGCGAGAGGCGTGGTACACCATGGACTGGTCGCCAGCCAATCGCAGGGCACATATAGACAAACAACCATTCACACTCTCATTCATATCTATGGACAATTTAGAGTCGCCAGTTAACCTAACATGCATGTTTTTGGAATGTGGGAGGAAACTGGAGTACCCGGACAAAACGCACGCACGCACGGGGAGAACATGCAAACTCCACATCGAAATGCCCAACGGAGATCCGAATCCAGGTCTTCCCGAGATCCTGACTGTGACTGTGTGGCCAATATGCTAACCACTAGACCACTGTGCGGCCTCCATTTTTGATCATCTGAAGAAAAAAAAAAAAAAAAAAAAAAAATTGTCAAGTAAAATATTATAATACGAATTGTTTAGTGTGAGATTAGACTTGATACTTTTTGAACCTAAATAAAGGTAGTTTCAAGGAAACTACTAAAGGATAACACCAAGTTGTGTTATCCTATGTACTGTCATTTTAATTGACTTTTAGTTGACCAGCTGTTACAGTAATCCCTCGTAATTCCTTATTTATAAATGGAATACTTTCATAGTTGGAGCATATAAATCCTGTTTCCGACCTTGTAAATATGTGTTTTAATTTTTGATTGTTGTGATAATTCAGACCTGCAATAAAAGCCTGTAGTTCTGGCAATCCAGTCTGGCGCTTGTCTCTCACCGCACATTACAGTAACATTACTGACACCTAGTGTGACCAGTGTAGAATACTACATGTGATTCACAGCGTCTTTGACTGCATTTTCTGGACGTCTTAAATATGTTATTTTAATTAATTTTGCCATTTTTATGCTTGGCAATTCTGAATTTATGCAAAAAATACGTAATATTTGCTTCAATATGGATATTTTCGGACCAATAGGCCGCATTCAACACGAAACAGAATGATCTATTAATATATATATTTTGAAAAAAAGTGTGAAGCCACAAAATTCGAATGGTGAAGTGGCGAGGGACGACTGTATTTTTAACACGGTTACTGCCAACACTGGTAATGATGTGCTTGTATTCGTTTTCAAGCTGTCCTGGTAGAAGGATTGAGTGTAATAAGGGATTATTAATGGCGAAACATCTCTTAATTTGAACCACATCGTGAGTTTTTACTGGATGTCTTGTTTTGACTGAATAATATGTGCCATTTATTCTCTTTATTTCGTGTGTCTGTTTTTCTTCAGCTGCAGTTTGGACACCAGAGAGGCCATCTGAAGACATTGCCTCACAACCCTACCAGCCTAGTTCAGACGCTACCCATCGAGATAAGGAGATGGAGGAAGACAGAATGTTAGATGAGGAGGGAGGTGAAGCTGAACCGCAGCCAGAAGATGAGGCAAATGAAATCCCAGAAGCCAAACGGCAAAATGCGTCTGAAAATGAAGGAGACGGCAGTCCAAAGTCCGCTGGTAAAAACGGCGTGCCTGGTGAGAATAACACACTCTCGTTCAAATGCAGCGCCTGCCTGGAAACGTTTCCCAGCAGAACTGCCCTGAGTGTTCATTATTACTCAGCCTCGCACATTCAGAAAATGACAACAATACAAAGTGGAGAAGCCGACTCCCAATCTCCTTCCGCCGCTGCCGTTTCTCGGCCGTATGTCTCAAACAAACCCTACCAGTGTGCTGTATGTCGGGTCTCATACAATCATTCCATCACCCTTGAGAGCCATCTGAAGTCTGTCTTGCATCAGACCCGCAGTAGGAGTGCTGCAAACAGCTCAGTCACCCTTAGTAGTAGTGGAGGCAGCACCAGCAGTACTCCAAACACCACAGTGAGTACTGCTAGTGGAAGCAGTCAGTTGGCCGCCGCCACCACAACCAACTGTGCTACTCCCGGAACCATGATGGTGACCACAGCTGGAGATGCAGAGCAGATCCAAACTTCACAAGCGGCTCCCTCCCTCATCACCCCACCTGTGGCCTCAGCTCAGGCGGTCTCGGCCTTTCTCACCCTCCTCACATCCAGCCCGAGCGCTCTCTCACACCCCCTCATCCCCTCCCTGTATGCGCCTGGCGGTGGTGCAGACGCAGCTCAGATTGTGCCTCAGCCTCACATGGTCATGCCCTTGATTCTGAATGGCCTCCAAGCCCAGCAAGCCCAGCAATGCCCCGAGAACCAGCAAGGACAGCTCCTTACCCCGTGTGTGCCATTTGTGGGTCTCAACGCAGCACAGCAAGCCCTCCTGACCCAAAGACTTAGTATGTTACAGCACCAGTGGCCCCCTGTTGCTGTTCCAGCTAATACACCAGCAGCCCCAGAGCAACAAAAGCAGAGCGTTAAGCCAGAGAGTAGTGAGGCAGGCGAAGAAAAGATGTTTGATGGGGTTAGCATCAAGACAGAGGAACCCGAGGAAGAGAGTTGTCCTAATACAGAAAGCAAAGAGAAGATTGAGAGTAACGAAGACGTTTGGAAGGCACCAACAGATAGCAAAACCTTGACTGACCATGTAGACATGGAAGTTGACAAAAGTCCAGGTCCCTGCCCAGTTGCCATGGCAAAGACTGTCCATAACAACCTCTCACCCTCTCCATCAATGCCTAGCAACTCAAGCTACAGCCCTGTACATTTAAACCTTACGCTCAGCCCTGATTCCACTCCTCAAAAATCACAAGCAACCGCCAGTCCGAGTGGTTCTGTTGGTACCCCAAAATCTAGCCCTGTCGCCTTAAGCAACCAGTCTCGACTTCGTTGCAGTAACTTGGGAGCAGTTTATCCAGAACTTCCAGTGTTGTCGGAGTTTCAGTCAGAGGTTCTTTGGGCTTTCTTTGAATCACGAAGCGAGGCGGATGCTGCAAGTCCTCCCCGTGAGGACTGTGAGGCGCTGGCACGAGAGGTGGGGCTTTCTGAGGAGGAGGTGCGCAAATGGCTTTGCCAAGCCAGATATGCCAAACAGAGACAGAGAGCAGAGCTTGCACACCAGCAAGGTTTGTTGGGATCTCTGAGGGCCACTCAAGGCAGCGACAATGACTATGATGATGAAGAAAACTCGCTGGTTATAGCAGAAGAAGAACTGGAGGAGGAGGAGGATGCTGATGATGCCAGCAGCCAGGCAATGGATTTGTCTAGTACAAGTAGACGGCGGCATCAGAAAAGTTCAGGAAGGGAAGGTCAGGGAGATTCCTGCCTGACTTCTGACTCGGAAAATGAGGTCTACACCTCTGTGATTGTGACAGATGAGGAAAGTCAGAATGAAGGTGTTCGAGAGGCTCCTGAAAGCCCTGTCAAAGAAGAAGTGCAGCGTGAGGTCCAGTGTGACAAAGGGGTTATCGGAGGAAAAGTCTTGCGCTCCACAACGGTCTTCCTCTCGGACGCAGAGGACGACGATGACGACGACGAAGGTGGAGGCAGCCATCGGTCCAGGAAGAAAAAACGGAAGGGGGATTTTGAACATGAGGTGGAAGTGAAACGAGAGAGACAAGATCCGGATGTGGACCTTGAGCTGGAGGCCCAAGCGGATCCTCCAAGTTCACAGCCCTTTTCCATTGACCAGATTCCAAGCGCCGCTCTTCACTCCCTCCCTCTGTCTCTCACACCTTTTTCCACACCATTCCTGAGCCCTTACGTCCTCTCGCTCGGACCATCATTAGTTGGAGTTGGGAGCAAAGTACCCGTCTTTACTAACCCATCTAACGTCACCAGTTTCTCCAGTTCCCTTCTATCGCAATCCCTCTCTTCCATCAACCAAGCTTCTCAATATTTGTCCAATGGTGGTGATTGTGAGACTGCGCTGGACCTGAGTATGGGAAAAAACAATTCATCCTCCTCTCAGGCTGACAAAATTTCAGTACAGAAAGGGCAGTTGCTGGATGGACTCGGCCTGAGGCCCACATCCCAAGGTCTGGTTGTGGTTCAGGTTAAACCTGAGTCTCTCACCACCATGACCTCTTCGAACACTTGTATGACTCTGGCCAACAGCAACAACCTGACAAAGTCCAGTCATTACTCAAGGCCAGCCGAGAAAACGAATGCAGTGCTTTTAGATAAAGAAAAAGACAATGAGAAGGACAAGGAGCGTGGGCAGCAACAGCAGAGGAGGGCCAAAGGGAAACGATACCACGATATGCGGCGCTCGAGGACCATCATTCAAGCGGAACAACTTGACATACTGTACGGATGCTACTTCAAAGATCCAAACCCTGGGAAAAATGAGTTTGAGCAGATTGCAGAATGGGTTCACCTTCCCAAGAAAGTTGTTCAGATATGGTTCCAGAACATGAGGGCGAGGGAACGCAAGGGTGAGGTCCGATTCATCAGCGATGGAACCCTGGCGGCGGTCGGTAAACCCCTCATCAAATTCACCTGGCCTCTTTCCAAACCCATTTTTTCCAACAAGCCCGTCACCAATAACACCGGAAGCATCACCACCGCGCCAATTGTGCGCACTCTCATCAGGACGGAGGGCAAACCTGCAGGTGCGATGAAAAAATGTACGCCTGTACCGATCAAGCCCAAGGAGGTGGTTTCTTCTTCCGCCGTCTCCGTGGTGAGCAGCGGTGCCTCTGCAATGCCAAAGACCAAGCTCGAAACCACCAGCAATGTTACCACGGTCAAAGTTGCATCTAACATCAACACCCCCATCCTTTTAGCACCCCCCAAGGACCCCGTTACCATCGCCCCACGACCGGATCAACAGAAGCAGTTGGAGGAGAGCGAGGAGGAAAAAACGGATGAGGAGGAAGAGGACGAGAATGACAAGGGTCCTCCGGTAACGAACCGCATGGTGCCGAAGATGACGATGACGTCTATCAACAATAGGCCTGTGCTGCCCCAGAAACAGAACGGCCTGAATTACTGGACTGCTAAAGTCCCGATCAAGATCAACACACTCTCGAGGGAGCAACTGGGTCTTCCTACTCACACTCGTACCATCCCTCCTCCTCCCACTCCCAGCATCGCACCAGTCAGCCCAAACATCCCGAATACCGCCAAGGTGGCAAGGTCATCCACCCCCGTTTTGAGTAAATCCAGTTCCTCAGAAAACAGCTTCCTCAGCCACTCTTCCAGCCGCAGGCCACGCACGCACTTGTCCTGCTTGCAGCTTTACATTCTGCAGTCCTGCTACGAGACTTGTGCCCACCCGAATGCCATAGAGTGCGAGGCCCTCGGCACCGCCCTCAACCTGCCCCTCAAGGTGGTCCAAATCTGGTTCCAAAACACCAGAGCTAAGGAGAAGCGCTGGAGGCTGCAGCAAGAGAAACTGGTAAGGCATTTTCAAATTGATTTATGGTAATAAAAGGTGTGATGATATTAATTCGTTCTATTTTGTTCTTGTCTCCCCACCTCTCCATCTGCACTGTAGTCTCTATCAAGTGGTGGGAAGGTGGACGTGAGCTCAGGAAGTTACCTGCATTACAACGCTCTCAAAGCCAATCGTCCCATCCTGCCCAAACCTGTTCAGCTGACATTCACTGAATCGCCAGCTTCCCCAACGACCGGCCAGTCGGCACCAAGCGAGACCCTGACTGGCTGCTGCAATGCCTGCAAAGTCTCGTTTAAATCCGGGGCGGCCGCGAGGGCTCACGTCTTCTCCCCGCATCACCTCGCCATGCTGCGAACCACTGACTTTGGCCAGCCCACGACGCTCGTCAACAAGAATGGAACCGGTAGCGCCCTAGCTAGCTCCGGCGCTAGTTCCGGGATTGAGGTGGTCATCGAGTTGCCTCCATCTGCGGCCACCAGCAACAGCTAAAAAAATAAAACAAACTCAGATCAGGATTGGTCTGCACACTGACTATTGGACCCATTTGGGCTCCTAAAATTTTAATAAACAAGTTTGAGCACTATTCCTCACAACCTAACTTCATTTTTTTGGCTTTTTTTTAGTTTTTTTTTTTGGGGAAAGTTGGCTTTTTCTGCACCTCCATATCCTTTTTCTGATGACTCAAATGGACTCCGGAATCAAACAGCAGAAAACTCTTCCCATGCTGCTTCTATGAGTGATGGATAATACCTATTTTAATTGTCACACCTCAACCATTTTTTTTTTTGTTAAAGACCTTCCTTACAAATGGTGAAGGCATTCAAACTTGCCATGCTTGAGACTGCAAATGCGCTTTGGTCCTTTGGATGCGGCCTGCAGGCCCAACAAGTCACTATTTGGGATTACAGGAAATACTTGCAGTAATAACTCATTTTGCGCCTGTGGAATATAAATTTTTTTAATTTCCAGAGCAAAGATTGCTTGGGTATAACATGAATTGACTGAACAAATGTGATGACTGTCACCCTTTTATTGCTACGGGGTATGTGGTCTGGGGAGTGTTGTGTGTACTCATTTGGGAAATACTAGAGGTACTTTAGAGAGATAGAGAGGGCTTTTAACTTTTCCCCATGTATAGTTTTCATGACAATCCAAACAAACAGGTTGTAGAAAAGTCAAGAATCTTGGCATACCGCACTTTGACACATTTTACATAGTTTGAAATGTTTTTAAGCATTCTAATGCAAGTGTCTTTTTATGGAAAGATGCATTCATGCATGTTGGATGCCTTAATATAAATTGTGAAATAAATTGATTCATTTCTTTTTTTGCTAGTCTCTTGAAACATGCTTTAGGTGTAAGCATAATATTGTGCAAGAGGGTATAAAGATGTAAAAGAGCTCTGTCCCCCAATGGCTTTTACACACTTTGGGTGCAGGGAGAGGAGATCTGAATGTCATCCTTTTGATAGAACATAGCAAACCCTGCCTGTAAACATGTCGCCAGCTTTTTTCTCCCCCTCAGCCAAGGACAAAAAAAAAAAAGTTGCAAATCTCTGATCCTGTGGATTTCTATTTCCCACCCAAATGATGTGTTGTGTCATGTATATGTCTCATTTTGAAAAGCGCTCTTAAAAACTGTCAAAGTTCCGATTTATGGCCGCCTTAAAGAGGATCCTCATAGGTTTTTCTCAATTGAACTAATTTTCCAAATAGTATAAATTGCTCTACAAACTATAGCACCCCCTACCCCATAGTTGCGAATTCTGGTCATGCACGTGCTGTGAAATAGACATGATCTGTTCAAACCAAACAAGGGAGGAAGTTTGCTATTACTAAATATCCTGCACTAATGGATACTCTATTCTAGGAAAGTACATTGGGGAACATTTTTATCATTTTGACTGAGCGCTAATAAGATGGTGCTGTGTTGAAGGACACACAACTTACTAAAGATGTTTTTTTCCTTCAGTTTGTATATTAATGTTACTATTCATAGTTTTAACAAAAATGCAAACCTAAAATGATCTTTTTGTAAATGAAATATATTAAAAATAACTGATATTCCAAAGTAATCATTTTTTTTGTTCAATTTCTGTCATTAAAAAAAAAAAAAAAAAGAAAACCAAAAAGCAATCTTGAGGTGGCGTTGGAGCAGGAGATGTGTTCACAAATGCAAACTGTAAAGAACATCCCACGGCTTGACACTTGCACTATTCCACTATATTTGCACAAGCTACAGACATTAAAAAAACAAACAAAAAAACCCGAACACAGCCATCATAAATGCAAACCGAAAAAGTTACTTGGTGTGTGTCTTGAAAGACTGGCGGTGTTCTTTCGTGAGTTCTAAAATGTTTGTCTGTTGGAAACTATCTTGTGTGAAAAACAAAAAAACACCAAGGGTATGAGTGCTTCAACCTCAAGACTGGGATAACACACACAAACACAAACACGGTGTTGCACTGTCCAAATTAGATTAGAGTTTTTATGGAGATCTGCTTTTTATTATCTTACATTTCATTGTCACTTTGATTATCACTATTGTTATAACTGTTCTACTACTTATTACCATTACTATTCATGCTGTTTTGATTACCCATTCATTATTATTTTATGCCACCTCTCTGCTCAGACTGAGTATGGTATTCCTCTGAATATTGAACAATATTAGTGGCAGTGTTGTTATGTATTGTTAGACGCCTGATTAAGTTTGTTTCCCCCTCCTCACTGTACCTTGCTTTTTTGTTTGGTCTCCATTATGCTTTCTTTGATATACGGAAAAATAAAATCAGTTCAACATGGTAAAATAGCGTGGAACTGTTTTTACTTGCTTTATATGCACACACATCCACATTTTGTAATCTGTTAAAAATTCACTCCCAAAATACCAAAAACAATTGATAAGCAGGCCCCTAAGCCAATCAACATTGCACTCGGAGAGTAGTTCTCTTATGAACCAATCGGATTCTAAAATGGACAAATGGGTTGGACAGAATTATTCAATGACCAATGAGACGCATTGTGTGTAGTGGCACGCCTCCAATTCTTAACCGGAAATACATCGCCGTATTCACGTACGCCATGTTTTCGTCACTTTTACTCAATTAATGCAGAAAGTAGTTGAGAATTTGAGCAGTTACATGGATTGTGTTTGACCAATCATGAATAACTTAAGTATTCTTTTTGGTATGTATTCTTCTACCTAACCTCTTTAAGACTGCCTGGTACTACGAACTTTGCACCCACTTTTGACCGCCTCTTAACATATTTGCTATCTTATTGTCTATTAAGCAGCTTAAGGTCTCTCGAAAAGCGCTATGTTAGTCCAAACATTGTAATTAATATTAAATAATGGCATTGTATAGTTAACAATGGCAGACAATGCGGTCTCCTATTTGCACACCTGAAAGCAATAGACTTAGTTTGTCACCTCCGCTGGTGACCACTAGATGGCGGTATTGCTCTTGTATTGACATACACGAGTCCTTCTACAACACTTCTTTACGTCCTAATATTAGGAATAATCACCGGTTTCCTCAAAATATTTTTATTTTATTTTAAAGCACAACTACCTGTGATGTTTCAAAAATATTGCTACGGGTCTAGCTAAGCTAAGCTAGCTAAGGTCGACAAAATAAAGTGTCGCGTAAATGTGATTTTGTCTCCCCCTTCTGGCGACGAGAAGTAATTATCAGGGATATAAGGCGAGCTCAGTTCAAAGGTCAGTAGTTCTTTTACAATTTTAGTGTAATTTTCTCGACATGAAATGATTTATCCTTTAGCCACAATGACTATCTTCATGCAGCTGTTTTTGTGTCACGTGTGTGCGTTTCCTCCAGGCTGAGGCCAAAGGCAACGTGACTCGTCACATGTCATTTTGAAGGATGCTGAGAGCCCCGCGAGCCTGTCAATCAAATCATTTAGTGTGGAGGCCGGCCGATGAACTTGGAAGCGACACGTCAAGGCCTCTCGAGCTGGAAACCTTGCACGCGGGAGATCAAGGTTGGTGTTTTATTACGCTCTTGACACTTGATTGCACAATGCGGCCACGGGGATGGCATTGAAGGGCGGGGGCGTGCGTGTGTCTGTGTTATCAAAGAGTTCTAAATATACAGCAGAAAAGGCCTTAAACTGCTCTGAAGTGTACTTTTCAGTAAAGGAGATGCTTTTAACAGTCTGCATTTGATGACTTCACCTCCATTAAAACCGAAACAGTGCTTCCATTCAGGAAGTGTATCTGGCACCTGCACACGCACGCACACACACACACACACACCTGCAAACTTCTGTTTGCATCCCTGCCTCTCCTTGTAAGTAGTATAAAAATATTAATAATGCTTTGATATACTGTATTACTGAAATGACAAAAGTAACTTTCACAAGTTGATTGTAGTCATAATAAAATAATCATCATGAAGTCACAAAGGCTTCAGTAATTGTTTAGATTTTAAATTGAAAAGGTATATGTGAAATAATATTTATACTATAACTACCACTACCCCTATTATTAATAATAATATTAATAATAATAATAGGGTTAGAAAAGTAAAATGTTGTAAAAGCTGATCAGAAAATAGTCACAAAAGTAAAAAAAAAAAAAAAAATTCTAATGTATAGTACTCCAATAATTGTTTAGGTTTTTTAATTAAAAGGTGTATTAATATATTAATATTAACAAAAATACTATTAATAGTAGTAGTACTACTACTTATTATAATAATAATAATAATAATAATAATAAATCCCGAGTAAAAATAAAAAATCTATAATAAAGAAATACAAATAAATAAATAATAAAATAGTTACAAAAGTAAAAAAATGAAGTCTTCCAATGATCTCCAGTCATTGCTTAAGGTTGAAGTATTTCAATGCGCCCCCCAGCAAAGCTGAAATGTGCATGAACGGTACGAACAGGCACATTTCACCCTGCTGCTTTTTGCATTTCGGTGCTTAATGTTTTGCAAAGAAGCTAATCCATCTTCACCGCACAGAGCTCCATTCTATTGTGTGCCCAGTTTCGATTCCAAAAAGAAAAAAAAGACAAAGCGACAAAAGGGACAAAGATCTGGGCAAGATGGCTCCACAGTGATCAGAAAGCAATGACGGCGCCAACAAGGCGCATGTCAACAGAAACTCCTGCTTCAATAGAAATTGCGTGTACTCAAGCAAGGGGGTGGGGGTCACCCGGGGGTCGATTCTTTTGCCTTTTTCATGCTCAGAGTACAGCTGGTGTTGAATCTGTGGCTTTTTGTGTGTGGTGTGTGCTACAGGTGTTTACTGCTCTCTTTGCTGGGACTTATCACATTACAATGTTTGCTTACACTTTTTTCCATTTTTTTTATGTTTGCTTACACTTTTTTCCTTTTTTAACATTTATTTATTTATTTTTTTACAGCTACCAGCTCCCACCGTAAATTCCTAACTATAAAGTCTTATCAGCACCGATGACAACTGGCCAAGTCAGATGGACACGCCATGGACTAAAGTATTTGGACGTGGCAGGAAATTCCAATCACCTGGTGAGTCCTCTTGCTTTTACTTTTATTTTTATTATGGAACAAATGAATTTACTTTACATTGTATGCTTTAGGACACAGGTGTCACACTCAAGGCCCGGGGGCCGGATTTGGCCCGCCATGTCATTTTATGTGGCCCGTGACACAAAAAATAAAGGACGCTTATTTAAAAAAAATACTTGGATATAGATTGTGATTTTGTTATTAATATTGTCTTTACTTTAAGCTTTATTTTTCATCATTTGACTTTTATAGTATTGTAAAATTATGTTTATATTTGTATTTTATATGCATGCTGTAATTACATTTTAGTTTTTACTTAATATCAATATTTAAGTAAAAATTGTAAAGTATACAAAATATTTCTAAAATAATATAAAAATGTAATATTTAAAGCATATTTTTACAGTAATGTAATAAACATTGACCGTTACATTTACAAGTAAAAACAAAATTAATATTACGAACAAAAACAACTTAAAAATATATATATTTTTTTAAATCAAAAAGACACTTTCTTGCTTTCTTTGTCAATATTGACAGAAAACCTTATTTTTTTTGTCAAATCCAATTTAAAATGACTTTTTTATTAGTTATTAATGACAAATGTATGTAATTATATTTCTAAATAATACCATGTGAAATATCCTGTGAAGTACACCCGCACGGCCCTTAGTGTGATTCATGAGACACGTGCCCTCTCTCCTTGTCCCCCGTCATTACCTGCAGTTTCATCTGATCTCTCAGGGGTCAGACCTCACCCCAACCCCCCCGCGCCATTTGCATACATATAGAGCTGGATGTGTGGGGGCAATTATCCTTGGCTAAAAAAAACCCTGTTGTTGCTCCACTGGAGTCTCTCCAAGAGCAGCAGACTGCCAGTCCTCTCTGCTGTCTTACCGTCCATCAACTTCAAGTGACCGGCGCTGAATGCGCCATCATTAGCGGGAGACACTAAACGTCTCATCATAACACACACCCTTATGAGTGTACAAAGTTCTCCCCCCCCCCCCCCCTCCCCCACCGGCTTTCTAATGGCGTTCTGTCGACAGAAGCCAAGTCAAACGTCCATAAAGAAGGACTCGCGTCACGGTCTGCTGCGTCCCGGCGCTCACCTCCCTGAATGCCTTCACGCAGAGGGGCCTTCAAGTGCACACGCGTCAACACGGAGATGACTACAAACCAGGGGAATGAATGAATGAATGAATGGGCGCTCACAGACAAAAGCGTTGATTCATGCCCGCCAGAGAGGTCCTCATTAGGGAGGACTGGGGAAACTTGGCCGAGTCGGAGCAATTAGCGGGCCTTGTTTAGGTCACATGTTGTTTGGGTGGATGGAAGGACGTTGGCCTCAAACTGTGCAGAAATAGATGATGCTCTTGTGCGATTGCAAGTCCAGGGAGTTTTTCCTTGCCTCTGTCGTCAAAGTGCTTGTTCGTGTGGGATTGGGTTGGTTTGTGTTCACGTCCAAGGTGTGTGCTTCTTGGGAAACTAAACAAACCTTAACTATGTTGAACACAACTTTAGCAACTTGTCAAGTGCCGCAAAGCATGCTGGGCAGCCAGCGAGGCTTCGCTATTTCATGTCGTGCTGGCATGGATTACCATGGACAAGTGCAGAGTTACGCTGTAAGGCTAAAGTGGAGTTGGATGCAGCTCATTAGCATGTAAAGAGCTGGCGTTCCCAGCATCAAGGCTAGCGACACTTGAAAAACACTCTTGTGGGACGTCCTCCACTTAAAATGGTGTGATCATATGGGATCATTGCCACTAACACAAGCGCTTTGGCGACAGAGGCAAGGAAAAACTCCCTGCATTTAAAAGAGCGGGCCCCGCATGTTTGTCAACAAACGTCTGGAAGCCATGGCAACGGGGGTCAGGCGTTGTCCACGGTGACAGCCGCAGTTGACATTCCTCATATAGACGAGATGGAGGCGGGATTCCCTACCGGCCGTCGCCTTGACGACCAGGACGAGAAGCACTTAAATGCAACCAAAGTCTCATTGTGTCTGCGTGGCACGGCAGTGATGGATGGCCACGCTCCACGCTCAGGTGTGCCCGTGACCCCCTCCCCACAGATACATCCGCGTGGACGAGCACACTGAGGGATTTCCAAGTAAGGCGTGCTCTTTGACAAGTGCACGGTGAGGTCACGTGAACAACACACTTTGATGTGCGCTTGACACATACGAACAAAAGTATTGTGGAATTTGCGTCCATCATAGAAACGGTCATCCTCACACACGCCTCAGCGATGCTGCTGCGGAACATCGTGGTGAAGATGAAGGCTATTATTGTCGCTTGAGCGACGATCAAAGGAGACCCCCCTCTGTGCGCACAACTGTTTACTCACGTCTGCTCATTCTATAGCACCCGAGGGTCAATCCCGGCTAACGCACCTCGCTGGAGGCCTCATTTGTGCCCCCAAAAGTTAATAAGAGTTCACAACACAAACATAAACCATCACTTCTTGAATGTGGTGACTGACGCACCAAAGCACACGGAAGCTAAGTACTGCATTCTTACAGTGCCTGTACTGTATGTACGCCAGGGGTGTCCAAACTTTCCAGCGAGGGCCACATACTGAAAAATGAAAGGATGCAAGGACCGCTTTGATATTTACTTGTAGTAAACCAACACATGGAGATATGCTAAGAAGCCATATGTAGCTGCAGAAAAGTAGTGTAGTGGAGTGAAATGCTACTAAAATGACCTGCAATACGAGTTTATGCTTGTAAAACTGCAACTTTTCTTCTTCATTCGTTTGACTTTTTTTCTTAATATTTTGACCTTTTTGTCTTATATAAAATTCCAGCTGTTTTTTTCCCATTTCAACAATAATGTATTTTTTCCTCATTTTACAAGTTTATTCTCATAACATTGCAACTTTTTTCTCATTAGAAATGTTTTTTTTCTCAATACATTAAGTCCCCAACTTACGAACACAATTGGTTCCAGACGACCGTTCTTATGTTGAATGGTTCTTATGTAGGGGAAAAGGTGATATTACCAATGATATAGGTACTACATGTACGTGTATACATATACAGTATATTTGTATGTATGCAAATATGAGTTTCCCCCAAACTAAGTTTCCAAAAATTACAACCATATTCATGGTTTTTGGCTTTAAAAAAAAAAAAAAAATCAACCTTTTTTTTGTTTTAATATTTCAACTTCATGATGCTACTAAAATGACATTTTTCCTCATGCTATTACTTTATTCCTGTGAAATTATGGCTTTTTTCCCTTGCTAGATTACAACTTTTCTTAATATTTTGACTTTTGATAGATTTTTTTTTGCTGCTTTTTTTTTCTTGTTAAATGACTTTTATTAAAATCACAGCCACGGGCCGCACTTTGGACACCCCTGATGTACACTATGTACAGTTTGAATGACGTCATGGACGCACCCCCGTGTGTAAATCCACTCATGGACCCTGGACCCCTGCTGGAATGAATGCTTTCCCACTGCAGACCACTTGTTGCAGTCATTGGATGTTCCATCCAACCTTCATGTAAGAGTAGAGCCATGGTTGAGTTAGCAAGCCCCGCCGTGCGTGGCTAACTCGCTCAGGCCATCACGTTTCTCGTGTGTAGGTGGAGATATTTCATATGATATCAGCAGTCGTAATGATAAGAGGTCTCTTTGGAGACTTCCTGACGAGCCAAAACAATTGAAGGGTCATTTCTTAGAAAAAACAAAGTTAGGCAAAAAAACAAACAAAAAAACCCAACCCTGAAACAAAATGATCCCACGCTACCCCTCTATTTCGAAATGATGTCATCACAAAATGCACATAAACAAAAATCCTCTTGGCATTTTTGCAATTATGGCATCACTAAATTGCATGAGTTTGCATATAAAAAAAAAATAGTTAAAAAAAACATAGTACAATGAACTTATATTAAATTACACAATTTTATTCTATTTATTATTTTTTGTTGTATTTAACGTCCTGCTAAACGCACTCAGTCTCAGTATTTGTACCAATAATACTGACATTAGACACATTTTCACTCTGTTGTATGTCATCGTAATTTAACAATGTTATCAAAACTGAGTCTGCTCTGTTACTCATACCTTCAAACAGTTCTTTTTTACAGATCGGAGTTAGCTAGGTTTTTGGTTTCGACCGTCAGTCTGGCAGTCTTCTTCAGAGTGGTCATGTGATGTTCCTGTGACGTGTCAGGTCAGCTGATTTACGCTTAATATTTTAGGTATGAAAAAAAAACAAACAAAACTAGCCAACTCTGGTCTGTGGAAAAAAAGTTTGGAAATTGAGCCAGCATGCAACCTCCTCTTACACTTGCATGCCCGTTTATCAAGTGAAAGATGGAGTTCGGGCGACATGGGGGTACAAATGTGGGAAAAGGTGGTCAGTAGGGTAACGTCCAGGTGAGGTGCTGAGGAAATAACAATAAGGTACAAAAGGTGATTAAAGTAAAAGTCCTTGCAGGCCTGGCATGGTTCTACTGGAGAACATCCAAGTGCTCACATTCCTTCCTTTCTTCCAGGACTTTGAGTGGACTGCGGTGGCCCAAACTGCCATCGGGGGTCACAGCGATTGTGAAACATGCAGGCGTGATGCAAGGAAGGCAAACGGGCCCACCAAGCAGGGAGGAGGGAAGAAAAACACACTCCTCCCTTTCTGTGCCTGCATTGTCTCCTTCTGAGGCAACACACACACACACACACACACACACACACACACACACATGCCCCAAGAGGTGCGGCAGGAGAAGACCTGGGAGTGTGCGCTAAGGTGCCATGGAGGAATTTGAGGTCTGGAGGGGCTGCAGCACCTTCTCGTGGTCGTGACCAAGCCTTCACAAGGAGACCTCAAGCTTCATGATGGCTTCCTCTGTGGAGTTTGCCTTCTTGTTCCTGCTGCTGCTGCTTTGCAGCCTGGCAAAGAATCACATGATCGCTGGAGGCTGTTTGGGCAAATGCTGCAGCGGCGGCAGAGACATGAGCTGCACCGCCACTGACTGGAGGATGGATCGGGTCTACGGGACGTGTTACTGCGACGAGGGCTGCGCCAGGACCAAAGACTGCTGCTTCGACTACTTCACACTCTGCCCAGGTGAACGCAAACACACGATCACCTGCTGCCTCACATGATAAGCTATCTTGCATTCCTACAGGTGGAAACTGTTTGCTCGGGCTGAGAATAAGCGTTTCAAGTCATGGCAAATATTTGAAGAATGCGATTAAGTCAATCAGTTTAAGAAATTACAGTTGCGGTCCAACAAGTGGGATAATGTCAAATCCGCTTGCGTCATCCATGGAAAGCACTCTTGGCTTTTCAGGACAAGGCAAACACCAAAGCGTATCGGGATGAATGTTTGCTTTTTCTTTGTCTTTTTTGTGTGATGATAATCATACAGCTGAAGATGGACTCTATTGGGACAACAGTAAAGGGTCTGGCTGCTCAAATCATTGGCTACCATATTATGCGTTTTTACATCATCCATCCACCCAGGTCTTCCTGATCTGACTGTGTGGCCAACATGCTAACCACGAGGCCACCGTGCAGCGTTTTTACATAATACCAGAGGTTAACTTCTTTTTACACTTGTATGACTGTTAGGACCAATCATGCTGTTTGCAGCCTCTTAATATTTATATTTTCATAGCACGAGGATTGTTATGATACACTGTCCTCAGCATTGCCATTTTGTGGTGATACTTATCCTTTTCTACCCCCCCCCCCCCCAAAAAAAAACGCAGCTAAGGCCTGCACAGTGAGCCCTTGGAGCTTCTGGAGCGGCTGTGCCGAGGCGTGCCGGCCTTCCTTGCGGCTCAGAATCCGTCACGTGAAGGAGTGGCCCGGCAACAACGGAGAGCCCTGCCCCAGCCTGGAAGAAAGGGCCGGGTGCTTGGACTACAGAGACCACCAGGGCCACGCATGTGGAATCAACTCCGGTAAGCACAAGTTACTGGTGTCTACATGTACTGCACTAATGGACTCATTATTATTATCATCATCATCAGGTCCTGCATTCATCACCAGCATGGAGTTCGGCAAGGGGAGGCCCAAGCATGACAGCTATGGAAGTCCTCTTCATCCTGGGTTGGTTTCCATATTAACTTTCTTAAAGATGGGCTATCCAAACATAAAATCAATTCATTATTATTGACATGATTAGATATTACACTGATTTGCTTTGTCACAAAGCTAAGATGTGGATGTTTGCTGGGAAAAAGTTCCAAGTATGCACTTGTCAGTGCAGCACCACCCAGTGTTGAAACTTAAGTAGTACAACACAAGCCATGATAAGCTATTTGCAGCACGACTCACTTTGTTTTCTGGCAGTTTCTGTGTGGAATTCTCCCTGGAGTCGCGCTCCCTTCACTGTACAGCGGAGAACAGGCCTCACACACACTGGATGCGCTACTTTACAGAAGGCTTTACGGTGTGTGTGGCGTGCCGCCCGCCTGCCATGAGCAACAGCAGCGGCGGTTGCCAAGGAGACGGGCGGGAAACTGACAGGTAGGAAAGATCAGCGTGATGCGCAGTGTGCGCACCAGCGGTCCAAGTAGACACGTGTCACACTTTGCGTTGCAGCGAGGCTGTGCTGCGCTGGCAGGCGGTGGGCAACCCTCGATGCAGCGGCACGTGGAGGAAGATCCGGAGAACGCAACAGTGCAACTGCCCACCCCAGCACAGTTTCATCTTCATCTGATCAACAAGCACGCGTTGCTCTTCTTCTCTACTCTCATTGGGCGCCGGTAAGAACATTCAGAGATGCATCACTTATGAAGCAGTGCAGCTTGTTGCCCATATTAATATAAGATGAGAATTATTATCTTTGTAAAAAGGCACACTTTTGGATCCAGCTTTCACATTTTATTCATTCAATATGTAATATTTCCAATCACATTTCATTCCATTTGTGTGATGTAATTCAAGGAGCAAACACGACGTGCACGCTTAAGTAAACGTCTTTGTTTACAAACGATGCCCTCTAGTGGCGAGTAAGCCTAACTACAGCAATACGATAGCGTAGAATGGATGAGCTAATTTCATATACTGTAAATAATCTCTCCCGTCTTTCCAATACAATCACCTTTTACATTAAAAGGTGCTGAAGGTGTGCCAAATGCGGCTCGCCATTAAAAGGTCTTTCAATTATGTAAAAACATTCTTTTGACACCTGAATGAGAGTCACATGCACCCCGAAGGCGGCCATGCTGGGTGTGGTCATTTTTGCCCTTCCAAAAAATTGTCAGGCCAAATCATCAATTACGTGACATTTTTATCTAATGATGTAAGATTGTTAATGGATCACGTGCTTAAAAAGTTTAACATTTTTCTTTTTTGGAAGGCTGCACTCGGGATGCATGTGCCGTAATTGTTCTCTTGTAGAAGATGAGGAAACATAAGCTGCACTGCTTGTTTCTAGCCAGCAGGGGTGCTGTTAAGGACATGATCAGCTAAGCTAATTGTTCTGATATTCTTAGTGTGTATTTTCTGTCTGTACTATAAACAACATGTTAGGTTCATTAGACGCTCACTTGAAGGTAAAATTCATGATTTACAAAATAAAACTATGCTTAATACAGCAACAAGTATTAGAGGCGTAACGAGGTCTACATGTATTCGGATTCTAATTCTTTTTTCGGTACCGAACTCCCAAGTAATACACATTAAAAGTGAAAGATGGGAAGTGTTTGAGTCATGAATATGCTCAGTAATCAAATACAAGCTGTCAGGAAGTGCAAAGTATATTTATGGGTCTGACATATTGTACAAATACAACCAACAAAGACAGTAAAAAAGCATACTGTACTTAAAAAAAGCTGTTGATACAAATAAAACATTTGCCTTTACATGTTTGTGTGGTTTTTAAGCCTTTTTTTTTTTTAAGAAATGGTCATATAGATATATACATAATACTGTTCAAACTCTTACTGTTTCACTTTCCTTATGACACCCTGTAAATTGCAATATAGAATAGCATATCACATTTTTAATTCAAGAATTGCATGTATTGGCCAAGTAGTTAAATGGTGTCTTTTGTACCTACAGTATCTATCAAAAATGAACTGAACAATGACATCCATACTAAGGTACGTACCAAACCATGAGGATGCCACACCGTTTCTACCCCAAATACGTACTGTGTTGAAAACGTCTTCAGTTGACTTTATTGTCCCTGACGAGAACCCTCCATCGGTCTTTCAGCATGGTGCCGGTGCGGCCCTCAAAGTCGGCATCCAACAAAATGCGAGCCCACTTGCCCATGCCGTGACGCCTGACGCCATCTTTGAGTTTCTTGTCCAACTCAAAGGTCCATTTCTTTACAAACAAAATGCATAAATATCAAATTAGAGCAACATATTGTAAGTACAGGTTATGGGGCGGGGCAGGACGGGGCATCCTTCCAAACTAACCTTGTGTGTCCTTGCTTTACTGATGACTGAAGTGTTGGTGCTGTCTGGAATCAGACAAAGACGCTTTAGACAACAACAAAATAGGACAATAAGACCTCACGCATACCTTTTAAAGTCGCTGGTCTCATGCATGTTTGACTTTCTCCTTCCCACACGCTTGCTTTAGTGGACAGAAGTTTGCGTTTTGTCCTGCCAAACAAATAAAATCAGTTGAAAGTGCATGGTTCAAATGAATCTTTTTTTTTTTTTAAAAACACACTCTGCTTTCCAGTCTTCTGTAAGAAAACACCCTACGTTTACATCAACTACAAAATGGCTTCAGTAAAAGCATCCGCTCTTAACTAAGCGTACCACGGGTGGCGCCATCTAGTGGTACAAAGGATGTTACAACAATGTGAAACAAGTGTACAAAGACTTGCTGAAATGGGATTCAAATACAGCTTCTCACGCCACAGGCGAGTACAAGCCACGTACTTGAAGCATAATCATAAAAAAAAAAAGATGGTAAAATATTTATATCTAATAAAATGTCTTATTAATAACGAATACTTTATTTTTACAATATGACATCTCATGTCTTACAGCATTGACATTCCTGCTTGATAAGTGTCATTCATACCTGACATCGTCCCTCTGTGAGAGTCTCGCGTCCTCCTCAGCGTCCATGTTTTGCTTTTCCTTGATGGTGGTCAACGTGTTTCTTTCCAGTAGCGCTGTTGGCAAAGGGCTTATAAGGTGTGCGCTCATTTAAGTTCAGACGGGAGAAGGAACAACTGGAGTGAGCTATCCTACCATGCGCTGATACATTAGGGAGGCAAATGCGCAGATTCTTGAAGGTGGACTGGTGCTTGTGCTTTGTTCCGCTGCGAGTGCAATACGGAAACAACTCAATAGCATTTCAAGTCACATAATATTCATGGAAAGCTTATTTCCTACTTGGTCTCCTCCCGTTGGGAGTCGTCGACCTTCTCTGGGCGAGATGTGTCCTCTGTTGCCATGGCGTCCTTATCGTCCACACTCCGGACGGTCTTTATGGCTTCCTGATAGATAATATAAATGATCTCTCCTCATACCTTTCCAACACAATTAACTTTTACATCAAAGGTGTTGAAGCCGTGCCAAATGAGGCCAAACCAATGAGGCACGCCATTAAAACAGCCTTCAAGGTCCTTCTCAATTATGTAAAAACATTCTTTTGACACATGCGTGAAAAAAGAGTCGCATGCACCCCGAGGGCGGCCACGCTGGGTGTGGTCGTGTGCCCTTCCAAAAAACTGAGGCCAAATCATCAATTAAGTGATTGTTAATGCATCTATGTTGGACACGAGCAGTGCTTCAGATCGCTGCACCACAGTCCATGAGGCAATTCATTGATTACAAAGATTGCTTCTTGTGGAAATTGAGCGATGGAGTGCGCTGTTTGGTCAACCAACCTAAAAAGTATTTTATTAATGAAATAAAAATATTTGTAAAAAAATGGATGAATGAAATGTTTCGCAGGCCAATGAACAATAGCCGTGGGCTGCAAATGGCCCCCGCGACGCACTTTGGACACCCCTCTAAGAGCTGAATCTTGTCAAATGCTCACCCTCAGTGATGAAACCCTTCAGAAAACAACATGGGTCCACTGCTATACCTTAACAAGGTAGTCTGACGGATTCCTGGCCAGGTAGGTGTCCAAATATGACCGCACCATCTCCAGGAGTCGGTTGAAGCTGAAACCGGCGAGGAGCGGATTGTAGGTGTCCATCTGTGCCACTATGGTGGAAAGCTTGGCTCCCAGTTTCTGTTTGTGGAAGACGACACTTATTGTTCTATTTCAGTGAACAAGACAATAACTGGAATGCTGACCTGTGGGACGCCATCGTGCTCTTCAAACCACTTGAGAGCGAAGGAGGCTGATGTTCTTTGGCCTTTTTCCAAGCACACAACTACAGACTGTGAGAAGGCAACCTTATTAAAGCCACAGTATTTGGATTACGAGTTCGACACAACTTCACTGAATCGTTAATGCCAGCAAATTCATGAATTTAGTAACTTCTTAAAAAGGTTTACAACCATTACATGCAGAATATGATATACCACTACCCCGCTTCTCACCCAAAGTCAGCTGGGATAGGCTCCAGCTTACCCATGAACCCAATGAGGACACGCAGTATAGGAAATGATTGGATGACTTTTTTTTTTTTTTTACTTTTTTGGTGAAACCTTGCACTTTTACTACCTTATAAAGACTCAAGGTGAAGTTACTGAAGTTGTATTTATTGTGTAGTTGTACTTTTTAAAGTTCTTTTAAAAATCTGCACATGTACTTTTACTTAAACCTCATCTGAAAGTGTCCCTGGGAACAGCAGGATGACCGCAGGTTGGCAAATTCAGCAGGAATTGAGATGAAATATATGCACTCTTGGTCAAAATCTTAAGACCAGTTGAAAAATTGCTAGATTTTGCATTTTGCACATTTGGAACTTGTAATTTACACCAAAAAAACTGAAGGTTGTTCATCACCTGATCAAAAGTGTAAGACCACAGGCTATAAAAGCCAAAATCTGCTCTAAATGTTCATTTTCTGTCAGGCATTCACACTGGCATGCCCCCCCGAAGGCTAAAGCGAAGCAGCTTTCTCCTTTTGAACGTGGTCGGATTGTCGAGCTGCATGAGCGAGGCCTCTCTCAGCGTGCCACTGCTGCTGAGGTTGGCCGCAGTGAGACAGACATTCGACTTTTTTTTTAATCCTTAGCATTACGGAACAAAAAAGTCAAGTGGTAGACCCGGGGGAAAAAAAATCGACATTTGGGGATGGATTGCAAGGGAAGTTTATAAAAATGGCCATCACTTCCAGACAGTTGTCGCCATCTTCACCACTTGGAGCAATGTTCCCACTAGCCTCCTGAAACACTCCTCAAGCATGCCCAAACCCATTTTTTAAGTGATTTACAAGAACAGTGGAGCTACTCATTACCGAGTCCTACAGAACATTTTTTCGTTCTGGTTTGGAGAGTTTTTTGTTATTTTTTGAGCGATGGTCTTAAACTTTTGATCCGCTGATAAACTGCCTATTTCAGTTTGTTGTTTTCAATAAATTACTTTTTCACAGTGCTTTTCGTCTCTCTCCCCATTCTTGCTTTTGCATGCTGTAGCTCGACTTAAAACCTCATTAAGATCCAAATGTGCAAAATGCAAATTCTAGCAATTTTTCAACTGGTCTTAAGATTTTGATCAGGTATATATATATATAGTACTTTAATGAAGTGTAATTCATCGTTAAAGAACACCTAGATTGACACTTAGCTTACTTTCTGCAGTACACAGGAGACCCCCTCCTTAAAAAGTAACTAGTGACTTTTCCTCCGAGTACATTTTAAGTATAAGTATATTTTTACTCTTATTAATACTTGGTGTACGGTAATATTTCAGTGAAGTAACTGTACTACAGTACAGAAAAAAAACAATATGGCGGCGATGTGATTATTTACACACGTCATATAGTGCCCGGATGTACCACCTTCTCTAATGCTTTTTTTTAAATATAAATCTTGCCACAGTTTACGGGTATATTCACATTTCCAACCTCCTCTAATGCTTACCTGAATGAGCAAGAGAACAGTGACGTTTCCAAATAAACTTTCATCTTCCACGGCCTCTTTGAGTTGCAACCACACTTTGTACGCAGACATGAGCGGCATCACACTGTCGTCGTCCTCAAAGTGTGTGTCTATATTAGAAGATAAAGCCATGAAGCACAACGAAAAGCGAACAAATGTGACGCTTAGCTTACCCAGCTGCTTTCCGTGCATGACTCTGGCGAGGAAGGCGCATATTGTAGTTTTCTCGTCTGAGGTTCCTCGTTTCAGCGAGGCTTGCCGAGAAACGGCTGAGGAATAAAATGCATAAAACGAGCTAAATGCGACGCCACAGGTGTGGGTAAACTTTGAATCAACTTTATTTGCCGAGCGGCAACTTACAGTCGTAGGTACAAATGGCGTCTTGGAACGCATCATAGCTTCCCTCCTTAAAACGACGACATACACTGACAAAAAGGAAGTCCAGAATCCACTTTGAGGCGACAAGCGTGGCCTGGTTGAAGCATTCATCGTCCTCAGTCATAAATTTACGTTTTTTATCGCCAACCTGCCCTTCCATGCTGGCGGTTTCCGTGTTTGTGTCTGCTCGTTCGAATTGCCGCGAACACCACCAACAGCTGCGTACATCCATTAAGTAAAAACATACAGCGTTCTCTGCAGTCTGGGAGAGTAACTGCACAACTTACACTGTACCACTGGTGCTACTGTACTGTATGTACTACGGCTATTTGTGTATAAAAATATGTATGCTATTTGGATGCAAATAAAATGTGTCACTCCATCACTGTCATTTCATCACTGTTTTGTACAGTACACTAATGTTAGAGAATGGTGCATGGTAAAGTGGAGAATACACAGCAACGTTGAGTTATATATATATACACATTTATTTGTTATTCTGCATATGCTAATAGACGCCATGGGAAAAAGATGCTCTACAGAAACGTTGACATACATTATGTACCGTGACAAAGTGTTGTCCGTGGCCACATGATCATAATGGACATGCATACAAAGATGTGGCTTGAAACGGTGTTGATCTCTTCAGCCAGGACATGTTGGTTAGTGGCAGAATGCACAAAGACAGCTTATGAATGATCAGGAGCATTCTCTCAGAGAAAATAAACACAACCTTTCAAATATGTACACTCATCACCTAGCATGGTGAGGGCTATTCAACTCATCCCGCCCCTGAATGACATCAGAGTGGCCCGTGTGTTCTGTTGGGGGAGACCAACATTTTTGCAGCGGAAAAAACAGCGGAACACTCCTGTCCGCTGACTCCTGTCATAAGTTTTGACCAGTGTTCTTGCAGCACGTTTTTAAAAACAGCAGAGTGCTCCTGTTATAAACAGGACCTTTGATTAGCATTTTTGCAGCAGGTCATTAAAAACAGCAGAAAGCTCCAACCATATTGAGGATCTTTGACTGGCCTTTTTGTAGTCGATCCTCAAAAACTGTAATTTTAAAGGTCTGACAAGAATTTTTGCAGCAGGTCCTCAAAAACAGCAGAATATCCCTATTATTTTGAGGATCATTGACGAGCATTTTTGCAGCAGATCTTCAAAAGCAGAATGGTCCTGTCACATTGAGGATCTTTAACTAGCTTTTTTCTGCAGTAGATTCTCAAAAACAGCAGAATCTTTGACAAAAAAAAAATTCAGCAGGTCCTCAAAAACAGCAGAAGCCTCCTGTCATATTTAGGATCTTTGACTGGCATTTTTGCAGTCGATCCTCAAAAACAGCAGAAGGCTCTTGTCATTTTGAGGATCTTTGACTGGTGTTTTTGAAGTCGAGCCTCAGAAACAGCAGAATGCGCCTGTCATTTCAAGGATCTATGACTAGCATTTTTGCAGCAGGTACTCAAAAACAGCAGAAGGCTGCTGTCATATTTAGGATCTCTGACTGGCACTTTTGCAGTAGGTCCTCAAAAACAGCAGAACGCCCCTGTCATTTAAGGGATCTTTGACTCACATTTTTGCAGTGGGTCATAAAAAACAGCAGAGCGTTCCTGTCATATACAATATCTTTGACTGGTGTGTTTACAGTAGTTACTTAAAAACAGCAGAGCACTGCTGTCAGAGGAGCTGTAAAGAATCGAGGATATGACAGAGCCTTGAAGCAACGTCACATAGAAAATAAAAATACGGTTCGTCTGCCTGGCCCTCAGCGTTGTGAAAATGTGTCCCCAGGAACAAGTTAGTTGAATAGCCCTGACCTCTGACCTATGGTAGTGTCAGTAGTGTAAGTCACGCATCCTGCTCAGGGGTCCAAACGAAGGCTTCATCAGTGGTAACATGAACACTGCATATGACAAAGGGAGATATGTAAACAAAATGAAAGCCAGACAAATCTCAACATTCCCTAATGCCCACGGCCTCTCATCACCCATCCATCCACAGCATCACGTCGGGAGCGGTGGCGCTGCAGGGATGCTGGGAGAGGGGTTCTTCATGCCGTGCGTGTTAGACCAGGGATTCCCAAAGGAAACACTGACTTAAAACTAACTCCATCACTGAGGACTTCGCTACTAAGGAGGAAACTCTTCCCGCTAACAAGACAAGACCAATGTGGATGGGACGCAAACCTCTTTAAAAGTTAATAGTAGGGGGGGGGGCGGGAAAACAAGACATCAGAGAGTAGTTATAGAAAACCTGAGAACTCAATATCTATTACATAAAGACCTGATTTCTGCTATAAAATTAGAGTTTTCTGTACAGCGCTATTATATATGAACAAAGCCAAATGACGTCGCTGCCTTCTCATCGCGCTATGAAAAGGCACGCATCATTTCAACCACCACATGGCAGGAAACTGTGGTCGTGCTCGTTACGTAGGTTTTTTTTGTACAATTTTTTTTTAGAAAAAATAGACTCATTCTTCACATTAAAGTCACAAAACAAAAATTGTGTGTGGCCATTTGGATTAGGTTTAGTTTGTCGGATTTCTAGCAATATAAAAGGCCCAAGTGGTCAATTTGGATCCCCCGCCACCCCCCTCACACAAATTGGATTTATCATATTAAATTGCACTGTTGTGAGAGAGGTGTTGATAATACTGTTTTGCCTCATATTAAAGATATGAAAAATACATTTCTGTCTGTACATTACAAATCCCAAAGACAGACAGAAAATAAAGTGCCACAATTCTTGGCCTGCATAGTTTTGCAGTAAGCGGTATTGCACATTCCACACTTCTCTGTGAGAAAACAGAATAAATAAGAAGAATGAAAAAAAAAAAAAAAAAAAGAAAAGACATGCACCCATGCGTACACGCAGCCATGTGTCGACGGTGAAAAATTCCAGCAATAAATTGGAATCAAAGGCAACATACAGAAGAGATACTCCCAGTCAGTCAGTGGAAGAGAAAACACAAGAAATCATTACCATAATAAAAATCCTTTGGGTTTAAGTTGGACTGAAAATGGCAGAAAAACAATAAATAAATAAATAGATACAACAGAATCGGATGAACACAAGCAAAAATAACAATTGTCATGACCATATAGTGTATTATTATAGCTGAAGCTTATGTGTGCTTGATTTGGTCCATTGATATCTGAAGGAATAGATAATCCTAAAGCATACATAATAACCAGATTATTTATAAATACTCATTTTATATTATGGATCTTAAGCTACTCTTTTGGGGTTTTTTTTGTTTTTTTTTTTTTAAATCAATCTAGAACTACTTTATTGATTTAACAATGGACTACTTTTTCAAGGTATATATGCGGGAGAGTACACTTTTAGCTGTTTGGATGAAGAACAAGAAGGACAAAACTAGCTTAAAAATGTTTTTAGTTGATTACTTGCTCTTTTTGCGATGTGACGCTCAACGGAAACTTTGAAAAACCAAACACACACACAGAAACAGGGGAACACTTTTACACAACAGGTGATATGTTTTTTTTTGTTTGTTTTAAATAGGTCGCTACAATGTCACACCCAGTTTGTGGGTTTGCCCCGCCCCCTTTTCACATTGCTAATAATGGTACCTTCAGTTTATTTATTTACAGCAAACTAAGCACCGTAAAATAGTCTTTTGAAATGCATGCTGTTTTTTTTTTTACACATATAAGTTTCCTTCTTGAAGTCTTATGTACAGGGGGTGGGGGGTAATTGTCTGCACTCCTGTGATGGATTTCGTCCTCTTTTGCCCCGACGCAGTGCAGCGCTTTCTTCAGCAATTCACAACAACACAAGTAAAAGGAACTTGCCATGCCATGCAAAAATATCTTGCAGTGTATCTATATCCATTATCTGCCCCCCAAGGTTGCTGCCCCTCAAAGGGTCTCTCCAAGCAGTCACATGCTGGTTTCACAAGTAGGTGACAGGCTACCGTCGCCTGGTATCAGGTGAATGTCGGACGTAAACATGTGGTTCTCCACTTTGTGTCCGCTTTGGTTGCTGTCCGCCCCCTCGGGGACCCCGACCACACCTTGGCTGCAGTTCTGTGCACCTGTCTTAGGTGACGAGGGCGCACCTGAAGCACCTGCTACTTCCATCAGGTGCTTCTCAGACGATGGGTCTTCGTCACCAGGTGGGGTGTCGACCACCAACCGCTTCGGGGACAACGAGCCCTCGTCCTCCTTCTCTTCTTCTTTGGGTGGGAGCAGCGCCTCGGAGCTTGCAATGAGCGGCGACGTCTCCCCCTCCGGTGACTCCTCCTCCAGGATGCTGGAGCTGATGTCCCCTGGAGACGTGGTGCTGGGCGGCGTGGGAGGGCCCTCCGTAGATGTCCTGGTGACTTTTATTTTAAGAGGGTTGTTCCCTCGGAGAGACTTTTGTATGTTCTCTACGGCACTGTTAAAGCTCTCGCCTTCTTCTATGTGGAGTTCCGAGCCGTCACCCGATTCATAGAAGCCATCTTTGAGGATGTTGTCTTCAGAAATCTGATCTTTAGGGGGCCTCAGATCCAGAGGTGGTGGCACACGGGGGTGTGTGATCTCAGCTTCCAAAGAAGACTGGACCTCTTTCATCTCCACCTCCTCCTTTAACGTGGTTTCTGGGCTGTGAGACCTTTTGGGGGAGCCGGGGGCAGTCATGGTGGTGCTCAGCGTGCTCAAGGAGCTTGCTGTGTTCATATTGGTGAAAGACTGCGACTTGGTCATCTGGTTGTACATCTCCTCCAGCTTTTGCACATTCAGATGCTGCGGAGTTCTGTTGGTCCACTGCGGACTCCCGGTGGTTGTGATGGTGATACGATGGGGTGAACTCTGTGCCACAGACTCTGGGGTTCTTTTATCCAGCGATTTGAGGTTGGTTTCCGAGGTGGCCGATCTGGTGGATCCTCCCCAGCGGTTCGGTGTCAGGTGGTTGTCCAGGGAGGTTTTATCCTCTCCTTTCTCCACCACCACATCCACTAGCTCCATACTGCGGGCAAAGGCATCTTTAAGGTTCATTGACACAATACTTCCATTTCTCTTGGCTCTCTCTAGTGCCTCTCGTCTCTTGATGGCCTTCTCCTGCCTCTTCTGCTCCTTGTAGAACTCTGAGAAGTTGTTGACGATAATGGGAATGGGCAGGGCGATGACCAGCACTCCTGCGATGCAGCAAAGCCCACCGACTATCTTTCCTAGCAAAGTCTGCGGGTAAATGTCCCCGTAGCCCACTGTGGTCATGGTAATGGTGGCCCACCAGAATGAGGCGGGGATACTGGTGAATTTGGTGGCATCTTCGTCCTTCTCAGCAAAGAAGACCAAGCTGGAAAATATCATGATGCCCATAGCGAGGAATAAAATGAGCAAGCCCAGTTCGTTGTAGCTCCGCCTCAAGGTAAACCCTAGAGACTGGAGTCCCGTGGAGTGCCTGGCTAACTTCAGGATCCTCAATATCCTCATGATGCGGAAGATCTGCACCACGCGGCGCACATTTTGGAACTGCAGCACGCTCCTGTTGGACTCTGTTAGAAAGATGGTGACGTAGTAGGGCAGGATGGCCAACAGGTCGATGACATTCAGCGGTCCTTTGAAGAACTTCCATTTGTTGGGAGAGGAGAGGAAGCGGAGCAGGTACTCCATGGTGAACCAGGCGATGCACACCGCCTCCACGTGCGCCAGCTGAGGGTTGTCGTTGGTGTGGCCGAACTCGTCCATCACCTGAAGCTCCGGTAAGGTGTTGAGTGACAGAGCGATGGTGGAAAGGACGATGAACAGGATTGATATGATGGCCAGAATCTGTGCCGAGAGAGAGAAGGGGAAAAGAATATCATCATATCGATCCCAATATAAAAAGTATAAATACTTTTCAACATGGAAAAGTTTTTGGGTATTTAGGCATGAAAAACAAAAGATGTTTTTATATAGGATGTGCATATGCAAGGAGAGGAGTAATCTAAAATGAGAGGCTAAAACTATTAAAGCTGTGTTAATGCATTGGCTGCCTGCAATGTTTGGATGATACACAAGCCTCTAGATAGGTGGCAGCAGTGCTCAAACTAATCAACGCAGTAGCGCAAGCTAGCATGCTAACAATTAGCATGTTAACAGTGTTCATATGCTAAAATTAGCATCTTAGCATTCAAGCCATTTTTATGGGTATAAACTTACACAAAGACTAAACGCTATTATGCTAGATGTTAACATGCTAACAGCTAGCTTGTTAGCATTGCTAGCATGCTAACCATAACATGTTAACTCTTTTGCTATTTTCAAAAGGTATTAACTTAGACTTGTTTTCATTTTAGGTGTTAGCATGCCAACATTAGCATGTTAACATTTTTAAGTACTCTCATAGGTTATAACCTTACAGAGATGGTGTTATCATGCTAGGTTTTGGCATGGTATCAGACAACATGCTAACATTAGCATCTTCCCATTTTCTCAGGTCTTACCTTACATAGACACTTAGCGCTATCATGCTAGGTGTTAGCATGCAAACCGATAGCATGCTAGCTACAGCATCGCAGTTCGGCGTCAGCATGGCCAGCATTCACGCGCAATTTCTTTTGAAATTGCACATTCTAGGTATAACTAATATGAGTAAAATCAAATGGGATAATGAACACAAAACATTTTATAAGCGCAATAACAAAGCGTATTTTCCTGACCATAGTGCTAATTAGTGAGGCATGCAACGTCTATTTTTGATCCTTGCCATAATAAAGGGTTTAAAGTCCAGCTCACTGGATAGTCATTTGCTGCCTTTTCTGTCAATGGTCATGCAGTCATTGGCCTATCGACATTTACAATCATTACAGCAGCACCTGTGATGTCACATGTGGACAATGTAATATAACCAAATACCTTCCCCAAGGCTGTTGGGATACCGCAACAAATTAACTTTTGCATAAAAACGAATGCCGAGTGTTATCATTGTTATTAAAAACAGGATGAATATTCATTGCCAAAGTCTAAATAAAAAATAATCTAAATTGAAATTTGATAAAATGTTTGCTTCAAATTGCATATTATCGCTCAGGTACAAGTGTCGAGAGTGATGTTCATTGAGTGCAATAGATATGCATACATAGAAGCCCAAAGGAATGAAATCAACAACGTGAATCAAAAGCATGAGCAGAAATGACACTGCGTGCACGGCGCGGAATAAAAATGAGCCTCGCAGTGTGCAATCGGAATATAAAACACGAGCAAAGCATTGTGTATAAAGTGGATTAATGTGCCTGTTAAAGTAAAGAGTAAAGCGGGAACTAAATAAGTCATTAAGACGTTGAATAAGTGCAGCCTATAGCAATAGACTGCAATCTACAATTACAACGTATAAAGAGGCCACAAATTTTGGGACGATGTGGAGTGTGTGCGTGTGTGTATGAGACAAAGCGCCACCTGCTGGTGAGAGCAAAGCAATCACCATTATGTGAGACTATGAGAGATTTTACTCATACTGAATGTCACATTAAGACGCTATTGTTCTGCAGGGCCGACCACATCTGCTGCCCTACGTGAGAACCCAAGATAAAAATTCATAATCCTGTCTGGGTTTGCTGTAAATCTTTTCCCACGGAAACTGCCGTTCTTGTTCTTGTCCTCCTTATTAAATTGGTTTGTGAGGAGTCATCTTTAGAACCTAACAAATCCCTCGTAATAAACCACGCAAAGCAACCGAGAGGGGTGTCATGGCTCACATGAGGAAGTGTTGTCACTAAATGAATGTCACTGCTGCTACTTATTAGGTTAAACCCATTATCAGATAAGCGGGGCAAACCTGGGCCTCGCCCGGCATCTCTCTTCTCCTGAAGCGCTGCACACAAAACGGTGAAAACTTGGCACAAAAATGCACCACTACTGTGTTGACTGTGCTATTATTTTTCTGACAACTTCCCCACACGATGGCGCTGTTATTAAACGCCATAAGTTGGACCGACACGCTGCAAAACAACCCACTGTAAATTTAAGGTGTTTAGCTGAATCACCGTGAAATTTGGTAGACGAATTTAGGGGACTGACAAGCACATGGAGGTAAAATTTGAGCAAGATTGGTTGAAAAACATGGCTGCCATCAACCAAAATGTCTTGAATTTAGCAACTAATTGCCCCCGTAAGGTCGATAGAAAGCATTTTGACCACAACCCATGATTTAAAAAACACCCTGATCAACTAATACTTTCATTCTACTCAACATATAAAGAAACTAGTATCTGGAAGAATCGGCAAATCAGATATTATTTACTTGTTAGGGGGTGCTTTTAAACCAAAACAGTAGATGCGCCAGGATCTCTCCTAAGACGGATTTGACCTCAACATGGCCCGGCAGGGTCACGGTCGGGCCAGTCATGGGATCTGATTGGCTTAGACGAAAGGGTAACGTCTACAGATGATTAGGTGACTTGTGACTCAGAAGCTAGCCTTTCGACAGCTCACTGGCACTAATGACTGCTTTACCATGACAGGGCTGTTTCATACAAGTGTCTCGGAATAACAAAGAATAAACAGAATACGGGGCGAACTAAGGGGCTCTGTCCCGTCACTGACTGCTCACAAGAGGAGGATGTGTGTGGTTTATTTATTTTACAATAATCCGAAAATTCTGACCGACGACTAGGAGAAGTGACCTTGCTTGAGTTGCTGAAATTGGACACCTTGCAGCCCGAAAAGACTGTAAAATGACATTCACGTGTATTAAGTGGTTCTGACAGTCAAACGATTGCTTCAACAAACTGGAACCCTGTCACCTCGCACGACAATATTTCTTATTTCTGGGGAGTCACAGGCGCAGCATAAATAAATACCTATCTACTATCTGCTCCGGACCTCTTTTGAGTCCGTTCCTGCCCGTCTTCCAGACCACATCTCGTGAATCACCAGAGAATCACCTTTACCCACCCATTGATTGTGTCCATGAGGTACACCGGCTCCCACCCATGAGCTCCTATTGATCCCCCACCTCAAAGCACTGGTCCACGACCCACCTCCTTACCACCCCTTCCCATCTCTCATCTCATTTATGTCCTCAATTTGTGGGTGGATAAATTGAGCTCTCTCTCAGGGATTATATATATATTTTTGCAGCAGAATCAATCCAGGTGATTAGGGCTATGGTAATGCGCATTGATCTCGAGACTTGTGCGTGGTATTTCATCATCTTCCCGGGGTGTGACGGTCCCATTAACAAAGAAGTGTTAAATGAATGATTTACTGTAATAAGTTCATCGACCGGAGCAAGTTGCCTTCATTAATTCAGACACATGGTCGCTGTACTGTATGTTTATGGCTAAGTTTGAGCTGGGCATTCATTGATGACTGCTTACACTGTTCCACTCCAGACTTCAAATGGTTACTGGCTATCATCAAAAAGAACATATCATTTCATGAAAGGCCCATTTTGTGTGTGTGTGTGTGTGTGTGTGTGTGTGTGTGTGTGTGTGTGTGTGTATGGCTGCCAGGACAGGAAGTTAGGAGAAACCCAACCTTCTTGCTCTTCTATAGTCCTTATCGTCCAATAACCCTTATCTTGAATGTTCAGACATCTCTCTGATCAGTCATCTTGCACGTTGCATTGATTTGCATGGAAGTTGTATGATTAAATTGTATTTCTTATTATTCTATACAGTAGATCCCATCTTTTCGCTGGAATTCATTTCTGTGTCCACCAACAATTGATACGCCCACAACAATGTCTATTTTATTTTATTTTATTGTTTTTAAACACACGGCTCGCTCCTCCCCCTCCAAACCCTCCTGCTAGCTTGCCGTTGTCGTTCTCCAATTCCGAATCAACATTTGCAATAAAAGTGATTATTTGTAATTATTAGATTTCATTCAGCTACAGAAACCTCTCTCATCAAATTGCCATTGTTCAGTGACGGAAGCTAACAAGCTAAATGCGAAATCCAGATTTAAGCCCTAAATACGCCTCACACGCTTATGTATTAACGTATTTTCAAATACAAAATCGATCGATGGAACAGATGGAATCAGAGTCATGTTGTAGCCAGTCACAGCACACAAAAGTACGGTCTGTTCAAGGGTCGCCAAACAAAGTGCGAAATCTCAACGCTCGAGTGAAAAACATTATCAGTGAAGCATAAAGACATAAACATGTAAAAGTGGTATATGTACGCTGTACAGTTACCTGTCTTATTACCTATTAATAAATTATTGCTGACTTAAAGTGAATGAGACGGATTTTGTGCGAGAAAAAATGGTCCAAACATCTGTTAATTTGCAGGTCCGTGAAGACTGAATACTGCAAATGTACAGGGATCCACTGTACTACCAATTACCCTACTGTCATCTTGTGAAGTTAATAAAAAAAAAACATCAGGAAGTTGCTTGGAGCACAGCTGTTAATGCTCATTTTAGAGTCCCTGGCGATTTGCGTCGTAGACGTCTTCAGGAGACTCTGTGGTTAATTGAAAAGACATTAATTGGAGTTCTTGCTAAATACTGCAGAGCTTCAGCTGTGTTCAAAAGTCGGCATGGGGCTTAAAATGGGCTAAACTGCATGCCTATTTTAGAGATGCTGAACAGTCAACACAGAGAGACATCGTTCCTCTCTTATCATTCTGCTGGGCAATACCTTGGAGGTGGCAACCTTCCAGAAACTTCACAGACACACACAAAAAAAGCAAATAGGATTTGGATATTTAGTGGCCACCCACTCTTTTCCCCGTAGCTCCTCTCATGTTCCGAGAGGTATGGAAGAATGCCAGTCGTTTTCAACTGCACCTCAATTTGGAAGCTGTCGCCTTTGGATGAGATAATTGTGTTCTCAAGACGAGACGAGAAAAAAAAAGGTGCAAAATTGATCCACCTAAGTTAATTCCAAGAAACTGGGACAATGTGTGAGCAATAGTTTGCCACTGAATGAGAAAGTAAATGACTTACTTGAGAGTCCATCTGGCTAACTATCTTTGGCAAGCCAGCATGATAATGAAGGCTCGTTATTTCAACAAAGCCTACTAAGCAGTGCACATATCTTTTAAAAACCCTCCACGGGGTCAACAACCGAAGTGAATCAGAAACCCTGCTGCGTCGCGAGCAATTTGCCTCGTCATCAGTCAGCAAGTTTATATGTAGCCGTCCTCCGTGTTTTAAGTTTGGGCACAGCGCGAGTCCAAATTGCAAGGCTCTGTCTCAGTGAGGGGCCTCCCAATCAGCATGAGGGGCACGCTTTGCATATCAAGCATTTTCCCTCAGAGCAGAAGAACTTAGCTGTGACGCTACCCTCATGATACCGCCTGTCCTTGCTGGAGGTAATAGCAGGACAGGCTAGGTGCCTCAACTTTCCATTGGGTATACTTGTAAACAAAGGTGTTTGTCACATGACTCTAAATGACATTTGTGGCGCCCCCTGTGGAATGAGGTCAGAACGCTGGTCTCGAACTGGAACCCACAAGTCGCAACCAACTTAAGTCACACCAAGCAAATGTATTTGCTTTTAAAAATCAAATGTGTCATCTTTTTAAACATTACACATAATTACATGTCCAAAGCGCATTTATGAAAGCATTTCATTAAGGAAATGAGGAACAAGATGACTGCATGCATACAAATAGTAAATCGCTTGCCATGAATTTTCAAAACATTAATTATTAAAACAGTGGTTTTTCGCCTATTAGTTAAACATTTTTGAACATTTGATGTATTTCTGGCCTAAATTAAGCATTTTCAAGCATAAAAATGGCGAAGTGAAGTAAAACACAAATATAAGGCGTCATAAGACGCATTGAAATACATGTTGTTGACATGTTTTGTTCTACACTGGTCACTAGGTGTCAGTAACATTACATTGATGAGACAATAGCCACCGCAGGAAGTACTCTGTGATAATGTGACTCCCCATGCTAATGTGTGAAATGTATTTAGGTCTCTAATGTCTTATTTTCTGGGATTATGTCTCCTAAATTGGGTAATACGAATGTGAAGGTGCACCCTAAACAGAGGACCACCTGGATTTTGACAAGTTGTCTGCGTGCCACCCAAAATGGATCCGTGACCCACTTTTGGGTCCTGACACACCAGTTGAAACTCACTGTCAGTCCCCTAAAAGGTGTGTACCAAATTTCATGGTGATTCGGCTAAACAAGCTAAAGTCACAATGGCTGTTTTGGTAGAGTGCATTGAGCTGTGTGACTCATTTCAAGTCCATCCCACGTTTAATAACAGCGACACCATGTTTTGTATTGTCGAAAAATAAAAGCCCAGGCAACACAGCAGGGGAGCATATTATGCCAAATTTTCACCCTTTTGTGTGCAGCGGTTCAGGAGCAGAAGCATCCAAAACAAATACAAATTAGGACAAGAGTATACTCTTAAATGCACTACACTGCTGCGAAGCAATTACAGTACTACATCTCATCTTCTTTCTTTACAGCTCATTGGCAAACTACACGGAGTGCCTCTCGTTTCTCTTCACACTCTTGTAAACATATTGTTCAAAGCCGCCCCCGCAATGCCATATCTTTGCATTTCTTTATTTAAATAATACTGGAGAAATATTTTGTTTGGTGCGCAGAAGCGGGACTGTGCTCTGTATGAAATATTTATGGAGTTCTTTTCCTTTGCTGCATGGATCAGGCAACACAGCCGTGTCAGCAAACGGCGTCACACGGGTGAATTTTTGGTCTTGACAGATTGATGTGTCTTCCATAAAATATGAAATTAGCCTGACGCGCCGCATTGACAATTAATCAGCGTTAACTGCTTCAAAGGGTGACGTTTCACCTTTAACAAGACAAGTTCAATCATTTTCATCGGTTTCCTTTTTTAGAGCTAGCTAGTTACAAAAAAAAAAATCTATGCAAATGCAAGTCACAGCACATTGGAAGAATACATGCTGACGGGGAAATGCTAAGCATTTAAAGTAGCAAAGCCCGTTCCTGCTGTCACCCTTCAGAGAAATTTAGCAATGCAGTTATTGATAAATCTATTTAAAGCCACTCCTCGGCTGAAATAGATCGGTATATCCACCGCTCGCTCCTTTCTGCCGTATATCCTGTAATAGAGGCTTCTCACGTTCCTCAGATTCTATTCAGGACAGATGTGGCTGCAGCTGAACAATTGTCATATTTGTGTGTACTTCCTGACTTGGCGCTTTTAGGAAAAATGGAAAGGGCAGTGAGGAAAGTCACGTTAAAGAACCAACAAGGATTTGGACAAGGTCCTGATTATTCCAGGTGTTGCTGGCCCTAATCAAGGAGACTTTCAGTCCTTTTTCCACTTTTGGCAAAACTTCTAATCCCGTTGATCTTTATTGCACTCTTTTATCTCGCTCTCTGCGCCCTTCGCCTGTAATCTGTCCATCACCGCTGCCCTCGATGTCACCTTGCAGCCACTTACTTGTGACTTTCACATCATCACCAGCCGCAGCAGCCGAAAACAAAGAGGGGGAGGCTGTTGTTGTAGCTGCTGCTGCTGGTCATTGCAGGGAAAATGCGGAAAAATATTTTTACCTTTTTCAAGTAGGTATTGTTCTCACCAGCATGCGACTATTTGTGTGCAACTTCCTGGCTACAGTTTTGGATAGATCAACCTAGATTTTTTTTATTTCTTCCAAAGATGTTGTCATTATACTCTGGTGAGAGACACACTGATCATGTGTTAATAGTTGCACTTATCAAACAATTCCTGATTGTAAAGCAAATGTGCTTTATTAGTAGCTTTCTTGTGTTCTGTCGTATGATGTCACATGATGCCAGCATATGATGGTATCTTCTAACAGAGACCTTTGTGTAGACGTCTTCCATATGCTTGACTCCTCATTCAAATAGCTTTGGGTGTCTGGGCATGCGAGTCTGCCTTTCACCATCTCCGTCCCTCACTGGAGGAGGCGATCACCTCACGAGACCTTTCTTTTCAGGATGAGAAATCTTGTCCTGTTTCAATCTTGCGAGATCTTGTGACATGAGATCTAGTGACACCCCTATTTCCTGTACTGTATATTAGATTCAACTGTACCTCTCATTATTCTCCAAAGTATTTGTCTCGTCGCTCATCTATTTTGGAGGCAGCAGCAGCTTCTCCCTCGACAATCAGGACAGAAAAAACTGTTTACAGCGCAACATCAACCACATTTAATCTAGATATGATCCACATTTGAATACAATGCACGGAAAATCTCATGTTCAGATATTGTATAGTAATCTATTGTGAACAAAGGTGAATGTTTTTTCTAATAAGACTTGCCTCAAGATTGAATCAGTTATTGCTCGGCTATGCATACCACCTCTATATAAAGTTCTATGAAAATCAGCTCTGTGGTTTTAACATAATCTAACTAGCTAACTCACTTTGAAAGTGGTCAGATTTAGGGATGCTCCGATCAGGGTTTTATGCTGCCGATTCCGATTCCATCATCCATGAGTAATACCGATAGCGATCGCATGGATTAACTATACATTTCTCAATGTATTTATGATGAGATTTAAATTGTACACTACTTTATTTACCAAGCAGATCTCCACTCGGTGTGGCCATCGTATTTGTGGTCATTTGACATAAAGTATAAATTCAACAGTTATGATAAAAAAACGTAGAAGAGTTGAAGCACATATTCTTTAACTCTTTGGTGAGCTACTCAAAATCACCTGACGAGACGGGAGACCCCTGTCATAGTATCGCCATCATAAGGCTGGACACAATATGTGTTATGTTCATGGAACAACCACACACAAATAGTGTTTTGAAGACAGGACATAATAGTATAATTGCAAGAGAGTAAAGTTGTTCAGTGACACTTGAAAAAGTTAGTATGTACCCCACTTGAGGCTTTCCCGTGGGACAAAAATGAGCTTTGAACTTGTTTGAACTCTGTTTTGGAAACAAAACATCACTGTGGTAAAAAGTCACATTCGGAGTCCGAAGACCAGAAGCTAGGCGGATAACTCTCACTAGGTGCCTCCAATGTTAAGCACAGCCAGTGACAGCGAGGCAAAGCCTGTAAACAAAGATGCAAAAAATACTTGAATGGTAATGGGTTTGGTAAGAGAGTGATCAAACGCGCTGGCATCTATTGGCATAGCCTGTGTCAAGCTGTCAAACTGACGCCATTGAGGTTTTACAGACTAGTTTGGATTCCTTATCGGCTCAATACGAGACGCGTCATTTTGTTGGCAACCCTATGTGACACAGCAGACGTAGGATTTGCCGCCGCACACCAATCGTTTTTTGTGATTGGCTTTTAAAGGTATTTATTGGCATACGCGATCATGTGTTTTTTTTTTTTTACAGAAATCAGACGATATTGATCGGTGGCCGATCGATTGGCGCATGCCTAACAAATTCATACCATGTCTACTATACGGATGGCAATCCTAAATGTAATGACTCCTCTTAAAACCTGAAAGGATTTTGCTGTTGTGCATCACATTATCATAATTTCATTCCAGATGCTCAGATCTGACACAAACTTCACATGCTATGTTATTTCCTACTCCGCAACTAACTGTCCATATACAATGGCTCCCTACAATGCTGCTCTCTACTGTCTGCTGATGATTTTTGACCCCGTACATGTCCTTTTATTTCATATAACACGTGCAAGGGCATATATGAGTGTGATGTGCATAAAATCGTGTTTCACGATACTGATTTCTAAGCAGTTCAGAGGACCTGCAGGGGTATGTGAAGAAGAGGGAGCAGTCAGCAGGGATAAGAGTAATTGCTGCTAAGAACTATGGCCCCGGCGGCTAGCGACCACTGTGTTTATCATTGCGTACCAACGTTTAGAAAGAGGAAACAAACACATGCAAGAGTTCATAATGTGCTCGCCTGCATGCATGCAAATATCTGTAAAAAGGATAGGATTGCTTACATGGTCCCTGCTTCTAAAACCCTCCCACCCCTGGGGTCTCCTGATAACATCATCCATCTGAGCTCAGAGGCAGAGGGAGGCTGGGGAAGATGGAGTACCGGTGGAGGCATATGTGCGCAGTGCTTTCCTGAAATTTACTCGGAATAAGAATGACTCTGGCGTCACCTCTACTTTCACAGATAAAACCAATAATACCTCAAAAGTGAGGAGAGGAACACACACAACACCGCATCCCTCACCTCGCCTTTCCAAAACTCTTGCTGTCAAAAATCAGTAGAGAATTTCCGCTGTCATCTTCAAGCACACTCTGCTGCATCATGGGACGTCTCAGCGCAGGAGACAAACAACAAAAAGCAGCAGCTTTAACTTTCTTTCTTCTGTGATCCAGAGCCTTTACCAGTGAGCTGCTAGATGATGGAGAAGGATTTTACCGTAAAGAAGAAGAAGCTTGAGGGCTCCCTTGGGGGGAAATTCAATTTCAAGCTATCAGTCTGAGAGATTACCATGATGAATTCCAACCATATGTGATAACGTGACATTTCAGGAGGAACTGTGTGGAGAACCAAGCATCCATACTAATGCAATAGTAAAATTATTTTCTTTAGTTACATATTTTAACTCGATAGGAACATGTTACTTTTCCAGAAAAAATGATTCAATAACAAAAAATGTGGATGTTGTCATGGCAGTCACGTACTGTATGCTGTTCACAGCCACTAGGGGGCTTACAGCAAGCTAAATAGAGCCTAGGTTGGCATACCCCCAGGGATAGCCAATTGTCATTGGGGGTATGTTTATAAAAATTAAAAACAATTAGCTCCTAACAATCACAATTACGAGCACACCTGAACGCCTCATTGCATTGTCATAGCAGAAAGAAGGAGACACGGCATTGCTCTGTGTGACTTATATGAATAAGTAAGTTGAGGATTACATTGTGTATTAAGAGTGTTTATTCTTGAAAGTTTAGCCGATATTGGTGTTCCAGTCCCCGCACTGTGAATACCTGTCAATGGATGTGCGTGTTGGGAAGAGAGAGTGGAGATTCCCCTGGAAATGAGGTTTTATCGCTGCTTGTATGTATTTTTGTACTTTGGATGCTGCTTTATCAGGTTAGTTCAACTTTCCCTTTCAATTTGGTATCAAATTGACATGCAGATTTAAATCATACCAATTGCAAGTGGACAAAAGTGAAGCTCACGTTCAACCCATTCAAAGGGAAGGATCCCAACATCCGGCTGAAATAAAAGATATGTAGGACGAATACTAAGATACTTTATTCATCTCCAAGAGAAACACACCTTATCTATTTATCAGTGCCCATGTAAAACTTTGACCACACACACGGCACATTCTTGAACCAGAACTACTGACTATAAAAGGAAATAAACCAATGAATTATGTATAATATTTCAATTTAATGAAATGCAAAAACGGTTTATGTTTTGTAAGTGTGCAGCAGTAGGGGGTACACGGCTTCAAGTCGAATGTCTGAAGGGGTACGCCACTGTAAAAAGTTTGAGAAACTGCCATGATATGCCTACTTTTCGTTGACCTTTGAACTGAAAATGTTTTATCCCCAGGAGCATGAGGTCAATAAATCACATCCAATAAAAATGTGAAATAAAATAAAATAGGCCTCTCTGCTGTAAATGTTTTCCCCCAGCTACTTGAGGTAAACATAAATAAAATAAATACGATCAAAATAAAATGCCCAGTAGCTTAAGCAGGAAATAAAATAGAACAAACTAAAAAACAAAAACATAAAATAACATAAATGTTGACTAAAATACTGATATGCTTGTTTTAGTTTTTTGCTCGAAATGTTTTCCCACCCAGTTTCTTGAGGTAAACACAAATAAAATAAATGCAATCAAATAAATATAATAAAATAAAATGCCCAGTAGTTAAAACAGTAAATAAAATAAATAGTAAAACAACCTACAAAATAAAAACTTAATGCAGGAGCTGGTATATTTAGCTGGTTACAGTTTGCAGTTTAGGTAAACCTTGAGCTGTAAATGTTTTACCCCCCAGTAGCTTCATGTAAGCAATAGATAAATTACATCAAATAAAACTGTGAATAACAACTAAACGACACTAAAATACTAATATGAATGTGTTCGTGTTTTGCTGTGTGTCTTGATGTAAGCATACATAAAATAAATGCAATCACATAAATAATTAAAATGCCCAGTAGCTCAGGCGGGAAAAAAAAATCTAATAAAACAAACTAAAAATAAAAATATAAAATAAAGTAGTGATGCGGGAGGTGGTATATTGACTACGTAATCCTTCCATCCTTCATGCAGAGGTTAAAACTTTCTGGTGGTCACCAAGGAGTGAGGCTAATCCAAGTCAATTATGGAGGATGACTAACCCATAACAGTGTGGCCCAAGTTGCACCCTAACGACACCGCCATGATCCTCCTCTTCCTAAGTATTCTACTCTAAAATTGTCTGTTTTCAACCTCACTGCTGCCTCACACACACACACACACACACACACACAGTCTCTTTTATATGTGCCAGACTTGCAAAACTCAATCAGGGTGGATTGATTGTGATTTAGCATCACTCCCGTAGAGGGCCGTTCCTGAACTGACACATATTGTATTCATCAAAAGCAGAAGGCTTAGAAGGTACTTTGAGGGCTTCTCTTTGGGTAAAAACTATTGATTTTACTCATTGTATAATTTAAATATGTACAAGCAGACAACAAATGATGAATCGCAGGACTTTAACCTGGTTTAGCCAATAACAACATAGAAATTTGACTTTTTAAAAAACTTCACCGCCACTTCACCTGTTGGAACAATCTATTCCGTGCACCACAGACACACTCTGCTGATCTTTTCATGCGTCTCCCTCTGGGAAAAAAAATGGGTCGAGCGGGAGGAACTATGAACCAAACTCTGTTTACCGCCAGACGCAGCGCCGACTGACAACAAGGTTTCTTTGCTAATGAGATGCACCCTCCTGTTGTGTGCATGAATATATGCATGAGTGACACTGGCAAGATGGGCACAGCAGCTGCAACAGACACTTCCTTTATTTAAAAAAACTGCTGTCGACAAACAGAAATGCCCTGTAAAGACGTTCATGGCGACAGACTATCATGGGAAACGCACACATTCCCTCCAGTGTTATAAAAAGGGTCTTGAACTCACATTTTTGTAATAGATCCTTAAAAACAGCAGAGCACTCCTCTAATATAGAGGATCTTCAGCGCTTTTACAGTACGTCCTTAAAAACAGCAAACCACTACTGCTATAAAAAGGGTCTTGAACTCGCATTTTTCCAATAGATCCTTAAAAACAGCTGAGCCCTCCTGTCATATACAGCATCTTGAGCGTTTTTGCTGTGGCTCCTTAAAAAAGTGGGTCCCTCTTGTTGTATAGAATATCTTTGACTAACATTTTTTTAAGTAGATCCACAAAAACAGCAGATGGTTCCTGTCATATAGAAAATATCCTTGTCACTGTAGCTTGGTTAATATGCACATCACATTATATGTAAATGAAGCATTGTTGGCGCTTTTTGGAGTTTTTTTTCCCAGCAGGCTTTATAGGCACATGCCTTCTTAGCTGCTTCTTTTTAGCTGTTTTTATATCTTTAGAACGCACAGAAAAAGAGAAAAACATGTGTTCATGTCTCATATACGGATTGTGTGTGATTGGCAAAATTCCAAAAAATGTGCAGTTTTCCTTTAAAAGCAGCAGAGCACTCCTGTCAGAGAGGATCTTTGACTAGTGTTTTAGGAATAGATCCTCAAAAACAGCAGAGAACTCCTGTCATATGGAGGATGCTTTTTTGCATTGTTTTTCCATAAAACACTGGATCGGACTACCATTTTTTAAAAGCAGATCCATATAAACAGCAGAAGGCTCCTGTCATATACAAAATCTTTGACTAGCGCTTTTGCAATAGATCCTTGAAAACACAGAGCACTCCTGTCATACAGAGGATCTTCGACCAGTGTTTTTGCAGTAGATACTTAAAAACAGCAGCACGTTGTATTATGGATGATCTCTGACTCGTGTTTTAGCACCAGATTCCTAAAAAACACCAACGCACTCCTGTCACACAAAAAAATCTTTGGCTAGTGATAGTGTTTCATCATCTTACTTTATGAAAGTTTGAAGACATGCTTGCACCTCGTGTTGCTATTCTACACAAAATAAGAAGTTTGACACTAGAAAAAGGAGTACAGATCATTCAGAAAGAGTTTCTCCCATTCTAAGTTCATTCCAGTCCCTTTTGCTACGCTGACGACGACTTTTAACAGCTAACAAGCAGCGGGGATTCAAGCGGTTATCTTAGTTTCAACCTTTAGCAACAACAACACGTGCTCTGACTCATGCTGGATCATACTCTGTGGTCGTTTGGGAACAAAAGAACAGCCAACAGACCACATGTGACTGTGAAAAAAAATGAATGACTGAGAGGGGAAAAAAGAGAGAGGCTGATATGAATGAGCAATTGAGCCGAGTGCCGCTTTACGGCAAGCAGGGTGCGCTGATAAGGCAGCTGGAATGAAAGAGCACATTTCACTGGCTTTGTCGCACAGCCAAGGAAACTGACGATCGCGAGGCTCGGCTGCAACATCAGGTAACTGTTTCCATGGTGTTCCGATCAGACGCGTGTGTATGTGTGTGTGTACACACCAGCGTGGGTGGGGTGCACCAATAGAGGCCAAGGGAGAGCATTATTGACAGGACGCCTGTCTTTGAGAGATCCGATTGGGACGCCCACGCTCTTCATGGGGGATTTCCTTTAATTAATCCAAATGAGGACACACTTGAAATGCGCGCGCACACACACACACACACACACACACACACACACACACACACACACAAATCTGCATGCACTCCTGCGACCACTAGGGTGAACAATTGGCACGCCTTTTCATTTGTAAATGGTTCAATTTCCTGCAAGGTTGTAGATGACAACTCTGTATCCCACCAGGCATCTTCTCCAGTCCTTGTAAAGATCTACGATGCAAACATTTTTAAATCCAATAAAATGAGTGTCTCAAAAATGTTCTTATTAAATCAATTGGTATGTAACTTAAAAATAAAACATAATTACCTGTCTATTTAATTACAAAAAAAACAAACAAACAAAAAAAAAAAAAAAAAAAAAAAAAGATGCGGCATGTATTCATTTGAAACGGTGTTTGGAAAAATTTGAAAATTACCCCAAAATGTCCTAAATATCATACAAAAAATATAGGTTTATATTTAATGATTATTTTAAAAATTACCATATTTATTATAAAACGAACATCTCAATTACTGTTAAACAAAAAATAATTATACATATATATATATAAAAATAAATAAAATACAAATGAAAAAATATAAAATGCAGGTGCATCTCAATAAATTTGAATATAAAATTAGAATATTTTATGCAAAAAATATATAAACATAAATGCATAAATTACAAAATAAAAAAATACATAAATACAATGTATAACAAATACAGGTGCAGCTCAATAAATTAATATTATTAGATATTATGGAATATCTTGCAAAAGCTTCAGTTCAGACTAAAAGACCAATTAAACGCTAAGGAGTTTGCAGCGTATGTATTTGCTTGTTAAAGCGCAAACCAGTAGCTTACATGATAGAATTTTTGTAAATGTTTTACATTTTCCGAGATACTGAATTTACACTTTGGGGTTGGGGGTCATCAAAATGATTAAGAAATGAACAAATACATTCTTGAAATATTTCACGGTGTGTGTAGGGACGCCATAGAATGTAAGATTCACTTTTTCAATTGGAATTGGAATAAATTAATTTAGTGACATGCACCGGTAAATTAAAAAAAATTTTGCCATCTATTTGTCCATCAAGCTGTAACTTCAAAGTCGCACAATGGAGTCAAGACTGTTAGGAATGGAATATTTTCCACTCTGTTTTGGATATGTAGTACAACATATTGGCGCTTGCTCACAACTGAAAGATAACAAACAAAGGCACGCTGTTCTATTTAATTAAGCTCTCACACACACACACACACACACACACACACACACACACACACACACACACACACACACACACACAGTTTTATTTTGAGGGATCCTTTCTGTCTCCTGGCTGAGACGTCCAGCCTCCTAACCAAGGATTGGTTGAAACCAGATCAGACCAATACACCAACAAGCAGTTAACGGGAAGTTTCCTGACCATTGAGACCGCATCCACAGCAGGCTCAAGAGGAACGTGCTTGGACTTCGCAAAACCCTGGTTGGTGGGCTGACCGTTCTCTCCAGAGCTGGCATTGAAATTACTTGTATCTACTCCTTTTGATATGAAATTGTACACCTTACTTAAGACTCAGCATTATTCACAGCTGGTGGAACAAAAAAATCTGGGTGGACCTCGCCCTGCCAAAAATGACCAATCCTAATTTGGCTCAACACCAAATTGTACACCTTCAAAAATATGACACATGCATTATTCATCATGTGAGAGGAATTAAAAAAACCAAAGAAAACAAAACAAAACAATATTGCTTGTAAAAGAATATTAGTAGTTTGATTACATTACCTTACTGTATCTATTAACTCTAACTTGCATTGCTGGTAAAAGTTGCGTTCATGACTCCCATACACTGATTTCTATTAAAAAAAAAAAAAATCTATATCTGAAAAAAATGGTCCAGCCAAAAGCCTGAAAAAGCAACATCAGCCGACTTGGACATTGTGGTCATCCGGCTTAAGGTCCAGTCAAATCAGGTAATTAGCGCTGCTGCGTCGGAGCAGGTATTGGATTAACAAATCTGTGCGTATAAGACAATAATCTCCTACAACATTTCCGCAAACAGCAGGGAGGTTTCCACGGGGGGGTGGGGGGGATGAAAAGCTAGGTGTGTTGTTATCAGTACGGGGAAGAGTGAGCAACTGCTCCCATCCCTCTTCACAGCCTTCCTAAATATAGACGTCAATCCTATTACAATTATCCTGAATCATTCTTGGATGAAGTGCTATGAAGGAAAGCACTTGCATATTCAACAACCAAACAGCCGGCCCCTGCAGGAGCACAGGCGGGAGTACAAGGAGAGCCCTGCTGCCGTTACTCAACACATTGTGTGTACACACACACACACACACACACACACACACACACACACACAAACAATGGGTTAAATACACTGCTACATTCAAGTGTGTGGGTTGATGGTGGAAGATTACAGAAAATTACAGACACAAATATGACAGCCAGAGGTGATGATAATAATTCAGTCATTGTTATATCGTAAATGCCAACAGCTGAACTGGTTTAAAGACACAATGTCTCGTGAGTTGACCTTAAAATGCAGCGGAGCGATCCAAAAGTGGTACCGCTTGGACTTCAGCGCACATTTTCTGGAAAAATATGCTTGAAAAGTGAAGACAGTCTTGCAAGACTTGAGCTCAGTGAGCATCTAATGCAGTAGAACCTCAGTTTTCGTCAAGTAATCCGAATTTAATGTTAGCCAAACATTGTAATCACACATTAACCGTGTTCTTATGCGAAATGAGGGGTTGTGTTCAAACACACTACGTAACTTAAAATGAAATGCACATTTTGAGTGTATTTTCTAGAATTTCCGAGCACACTCAAATGCTGATAAGATGATAACTGTAGCGACAGAGACTATCATAACTTTCATTGTTAAGTTTGTGTCGATGACTCATGCACTTAAGACAAAAAAAGTTCCTCCTAAAGCCACTATAACACAGCCAGTCAGCTTTGGAGAACACAAAGCACCCAGGAATTAGTCACTGACACTTTCACAAAACAGCCCTGAACCCCCTAATGTAGCAGTTCCTAACTCCTCAAAACTTTTGCATTGTGAAGTAGAACGCGCTGTGACATTATGATAAGTGTCAGCTGCTCATATATTTGGTGGACATAACAAGCCTTTGCCAGCGTTTTAATGTCTCCATTCATCATTTTTATCACGTCAGCGGATGACGGCCACGAGGAACTATTACGTCTTTAAAAAGCCTACTAATCCCAAATGCTGTGGAGAGAAAACACCATAAAAGCCTGCCTTATGTGGAACTGGAGGTAAATTACATCTCCATTAAGAAAGCTGCAATCACTAAATTATTTAAATTCCCCTCAAACGGATGGTGTTGTTCGAATTTTAGACTGAAAGAAGTATGGTCATTGTAATGATGACTTTGTTTGTTTAGAATGCAAAAACTAAATAAATAATTTGTTTCTGTTTGCTGCTCATAAGGGTCATGGTTCTAATCATTTTCATACAAAACTACGTAAAGCCTTTGTGTTTTATTATATTTATATTTTTACGTGAAAAATATAAGTGGTTTATTGGCTAGCACTTTTCAAGCAATATCTTAATATCCTCTTGAAACGTGACAACAAAATTACGTCCAAACTTGAATGACAAACAACAAAAAATGCTATAGAAATAATACTATAGAAACAATTCATTACGTTTCATTTAAGTGTAAAAATAATAACTGCTAGTTAACGTAAAAACAATAAAATCCTTGGTTTTAGCTTTAACGGTGAATGATAAAAACAGTGATTATGAAAGGTCAAAGCAGCTGTACTGTCAAATTTAAAGCAGAACTTTAATTTATTCAAGTGTCACTTAAGTGTAAAAAGAATCTAGCTGCTAAAATTGAAACATAGAGAGTGTTAACAAAAAAATGCGATACAGTAATCCCTTCTTTATCGCGGGGGATAAGTTCCATACCCGACCGCGATAAGTGAATTCCCGCGAAGTAGGATTTCTTATTTATAAATACAATATATTCGTATTTTAGAGCATAGGTAACCTGTTTTACAGCCTTCTAAATACAGTGTTAACATCATTAGAGCCCCATAGAATGGATGAAATAACACCCGTAGTCACCGTTACACTCATAATACCCAATATAATAGACATGATTAAAAAAAGACATTTAAAACAAGAGACTCGTGCTTGTGTGCTTTGCTGTAAATGTGGAAAGGAAGTGATGTCGGAGATTCCGAGTTGAGTTTTAGCTCGGCGTGAGTTACGGCCGCAACAGTAGCCCGTGATAGGTGTTATTGTGCTTGTCGTAAGATAAGTCAAACCTGCAATAAAAAACCTGTTGTTCCAGTGATCTGTCTGGTGCTTGTATGTCTCACCAAACATTACAATAACATTACTGACACCTAGTGACCAGTGTAGAATACCACGTCAACGTCTTTGAATGCATCTTTTTGAATGTATTTGGCCATTTTCATGCTTGAAAATACTTAATTTAGGCAGAAAATGTGTAACATTTGCTTAAATATGCATTTTACTAATAATAGTCCGTATTCAACCACAAAACAGCATGATTTACATATTTTGCAAAAGCATGATAGAGTAAAGCCACAAAATTTGAAGCGCAAAGTGGCAAGGGATGACTAATTCCAAACTTTTTACTTTATTCAAGCGTAGCAATAAATTATCTGCCAGTTAACATTAACAATAAAACCGTTGGTATTAACTTTGATGGCAAAAAATGTGATCATAAAAAGTTATGAACATAGCTGTACTGTCAAATTTTAAGCAATACTATGTTCAAGCCTCATTCAAGTTTAAAAATAATCTAGCAGCTAGAATTGAAACATAAAAACAGAAGTCTTAACATTTTTCAAAAGACCACCCCTTCAGTACTGGCCATTTTAGAGGATTTTGATCTTTCAAGGCACACAGAATATTGTGTTCTATGGCTATATACACAAGGAACCTACCAAAAGAAAGATCAGGCTCTCGTCTTTCATCAGGAAAAAAAGTTGTTGTCTCCCTTTTTCTGATCTTTAGTAATCAGTAGAACATAGGTAAGTTTCAGGAAAATATCTGTTCCCAACTAGAAAAGGGAAAAACCCAGCTAAACAACTATACCAACATAAACAACATAAAAAAGGGGTCGTTTTACAGTACATTCAAATACAACAAACAAACAATTCAATTTATTTACAAATATAACACCATGAATCATTTACAATTTTCACATTTGGAACTGAACTGCACGCGTGTGCCTGCATGCCTTAAAATGCCAAATTTCTCTCTCACTTCCTCCTTCCTGTTGTGTGTGCTTTTACCGTCCACATGATCTCTGCCGAGCTCTTATCAAATGCACTTCTGCCACATTGTGTCCATTTTGATGGCTTAAAATTGCTCCGAAGTGAAATGCATTAGTGGGGAGTTGCGTCATCACCTCTTTTTGCCTCTCGTGCAAAAAAACATAAAAGATGAATAAATGCGTTGTTGGGATTGGGCGTTTGGCTTTGTAAAAACTTATAAATACGTCTTTGGTATCTGTCATATATTGCTTGCGGACGATATCTCTATAAAATTGTAACTGGCCAACTTTGCCACTAGGCGGAGCAGGCACCTTTTTCCACTTTGCATATAAAGTTCATGAGAAAAGCCAGAAGTTGCCCCCCTGAGGTGGTGTACATTATGGTTGTCTACAAACGCACATTTGCAGTTGAAAGAGCATTAGTCGCCACAAGTGAAGCACATTAGGCGTAATGTCTTGCAAAGTGATTCCTCACTGGGCGTGATGGATGTGTTTGCGGCACACTAAAACACACACACAGGAAAATAGTTTAAGCTACGTGATACTTCAAGTACAACACATAGAAGCAACTGGTGATATTTTTATTCCAAACTCTAAATGTATGCACCACCCTGTCAGAAAATCCCCAAATCAATGTCAAATATTGATCCCCTTTCATTAAGTCCAGTCACAGGCCCTCACAGTGGGTGACTTCCAATGGACTTGTGACAATCCCATTTGCAATTATTATTTATTTATTTTTTTTATCCGACACAGACAGCTTTGCATAGACGAGGAGGCATGTGCCTAAGGAAAGGACATGATTATCAAATTATTGCAACTTCCTGCTTTCTTCCTGCACCACAATGACTGTGCTGCACTGTGACACATGACTCCGGTGTAACACAAATAACACAGACCACATTTGTAGCATATGAAGATGATATTCCTTTAGGGAATGCTTTTATACATGTGTGTGTGTGTGTGTGTGTGTGTGTGTGTGTGTGTGTGTGTGTGTGTGTGTGTGAGAGAGAGAGCGAAAGATGATGTCATTCCAGCGTGACAAATGGCAACAGTGTGGAGGTCCTGGCTGCCAGTGTCTAAATTAGGCTGCGGACCACTCTGATGTCAGTGGGCTTGGAGGGTTGGGTTTTTACAAACAGTTGCCACATGAGCAGCAGTGATTTTAACCTTGGCATCTGTAAGATATTGCACGCTGCACAGTAGCTCCTCTTTCATTGACGCTATGCTAAAACACACCCTTGTTTGTCCTGTAGCATCAGCCATGTTGGCTGGTGGATGTTGCACCGATAAATGACCGAACATTAGAAAACCAACTACAATCACAATTAGGGAGAGTCATAATAATCAATTAATCGGTCATTAGCTCATTCAATCCCAAAGATGTATTTATGCGTTCTTAGAAACTCGAAGCCACAGTCCCAAAAACGTATTTATACTTATTCTGTACTTTTTGGAGGCAAAAAGAGGTGACACACAACTGCACAGTAAAAGATGTAACTTTTAACGCAGTTTTAAGCCATAAAAACTGCCACAAGGTGGCAGAAGTGCATTTCATAAGAGCTCGGCATGGATCTTTTGCATGTAAAAACACACTCGACAGCAAAGAGGAAGTGGAAGAGGATGGAGGAGTGTAGCGTGCAGGTTACGCATTGTAGGGAAATGCACACGCACTGTATGTGTCTATACTGTATGTGCCCTGTGATTGGCTGGTGACCAGTCCAGGGTGTACCCTGCTTCTCGCCCAAAGTCAGCTGGGATAGGCTCCAGCATACCCCCATGAGCCTAATGAGGATGAGCGGCATAGAAAATTGAACTAAACTGAACTAAATGTAAAACAATCTAATCTAAAAATATCAAACAAACTAAACTAAAATGAATGTAAAAACACTACCTACAAAAATGACAACTGATTCAGACAAATGCCCATCCCTAACCACAATAATAAATATTGTGACAAAGTCAATCATTGGCTTTGCATCCTATCTGTACACTTTTTGAATTAGGTTCCTCAGGCGTACCAAATGTTGTGGCCTGTCAGTGTACTTTTGCATGTATCTAAATGAAGAAAACGAAGGCTCATTACTTCTAATCCACAATCAGTTGGGGCTGATATGAAGTGATGTAGCATCAACACAATTCGACGGCATCTCCAATTAATGATGTCTTTGTCAGGAATAGGAACAATAAGCAAAGTTTCAGAGGCCATCTGCGAGAGGATTGAGAGTAATCCCGCCTCTTCTTAATGAGTCTCGTTGTCAGACTCCCGTTTATGAACACAAATGAGGACAATATTGATGGCAACGCGCGGCATCACTCATATGCTGCAATGCGCAGAGCATGTGGTTGGACTGCGGGCTGCTGCATAAACAAGCAATATTCTCCTTCCTTATGTCTGATGTCGGCGTGAGGCCGCGCTGGGAAATGAGGCAAAGCGAGGGAACATGGAACATGTGGATGCCTTTGGGGCAAAAATGGAAGGGGGTTGGGGGCTGGGATTGCAGCATTTAAAGCACTCCCCATGTGATATCCAGTGCAAGAACACACAAATAACCTCTCAAGCGCACTCACATGTATAACATTCCAATGCCATAAATAAATATGCTGAAACATTAATTTTCTCATTCTTAATGAAGCTAACTTTTCCATACATATAATTACTTATGCTGTAACCCTTGTGAACCCAAAGAACAATCATTATCATAGACAAACCACCAATTAAAGTCGAATATACAGTACAGAAGAGATTCCTGAGGGTGCAATCAATCCCTTTTAATTAGTATTTTAACAAGAAATGCGTTGTCTTGGTTTCCCGCGTGTGCCATTACGATGGTCTTATGGATTCACATGGTGTCAGCCAGCAAGAACTCATCCAAACAAAATCATATTTGGACTATGGTGAATAAAACAAAACATCGCAAAGGACGAGGAGCAATCACAAGACAGGTGCTGCTACCACTGTTGGTAACAGGTTTTCTAACTATGAAAATATTCCATTTATTAATACTGAATTTTAATTCGCGGGAATTCACTTTACAACCAATTAACTGCGATAAACAAGGGCCAATTGCATATCCATTATATATGAATTAATATATAATAGTTAAACAGTGCAAATCAATATTTTATTATTAGGAAATGAAAGTTCCTAATTGGCTGAAGTGCAACATGAATAGTTCCAGCTTGTACCCCTGTTCCCGATCTCTACTGAACAATGGTGGCACACTACTTTTAGTCTTATCCACTGGACTTGGTCTGTACGTATTTTACAGAGAAGGCGAAGTCTTCCCAAATGGCAGACTTTAACGACGGAAGTTGGTTTTCAAGCTCTGGATTCTCCTTGACACTATCACTAACCAAGACTGCACTGTTTTGTTTACAGAAGCAGTTATACTTCCATCATTTAATGTGTTCCATGTGGGAGCTCAGTACATATGTTCTTCAGATTACGAATACATGAACCGTTACACCGGTAGTTACCATTATGCTACCTTCAAGTACTTTTATTCACATGGAACCTAACCTGCAAGACATCCACTTGACGACAATGTATCCACACCAATCTATATCCAACAAGGCCACCACAGTGTGAATACATGTCTTGATTCTACAGGTTTACAGTACATCCCATTATTTCAGGATGCTGTATGTAAACATGCCTGCTATGACAGTGTATTAATCCTGTTGAATGTTAATGAATGCTAATATCCTCCCTCAGTCTGTAATAGTTGCCATATTGACTGCCAATGACTTCATTTCTCTCATTCATTTTTGTGTAGGGAGTGCATTCATCCCGGAGACACACAATAAAAAGGAGAAAACCAGAAGGATGTGAGGAAACATGCATGACCGTGTGAGGAAATGAGCTTCCTCTTTCGCACACACAAACATCCACAAAGACAAGTCAGCACATTTCGCCCTCCACTCTCTGATTTCATGTTTGACTTTGCCCGTAAATTTTGTGGTGGAAAAAAAAAACAGACAATATTGCTGTGTGTCTGCATGTTAGGAGTAGAGTACAGAGCTGCGCATTACTAGAAATAAGTCGAGAGGAAACGTGGGAGGGTGAAATGACAGAATTACTGTGTTGCACGCGCTCCATGTTTGGTGCTTTTGAGATGAAGACCTTGTGGGACACAGAGCCTCTTGTTTGGACTGGCACTCACAATGACTACTATCCACAAAGATGATCCGTGGAATGGAGCTATGATAAATCCTTCTGTGGGCTATTGAACTACCTTTGGTCCAAGCCGGTACAAGCCCCCCCCCTCCCACCTCTTCCAGCTGCTTATCGAATATTCCAAGTGTCATGAACTGTGGTAGAAACAAGTGCAATCCCTGGTATCTCTGTTATGAGCTACACCCAACTATAAACAAACTCTCACCCTACGTCTCTCACTATTTATCTACTCACAGTGTGTGTGTGTGTGTGTGTGTGTGTGTATGCACTCCCTTCTTATCTGCAGCAGTGTTGGTGGGACCGCCCACACACACCTTCCTCATCATCCTCTAAAAAGTCCTGCTTGTGAGCCCATTAGCGATGCCAGAATGGAGACACTTTTAGCTACAGACTACCAACCAATAGTGTTTGGCAAAGGTAAAGACACACTGCAGTCCTACTGTAGTGTACTGGACGTGTGTTGCCCAAAATCTAGTTTTGATGCGAGAATTGAGACAGTTTAAAGCACTTTTAGGAAGCACGACTTTAATGCGGCTTTAAAGCTAATGAGCAGTGTTTGTCTACGCCTGTTTCCGACAGTGTGTGTGTCTCCACGAAGCGTTATTGTGCGCTTTATCCACTTTTTATATACAGGTGGTCTTTGCTTTACGCCGTTTCACGTTAGATCGTTTGTGGATATGTACGCGCATCCATAAATTATTTAACTTTCATTTGGTGTAAACATGAGACTTGCACAAGAACTAGTCTTATCAAAATTTCCCACATTTGTAGCTGATTGACGGATAATTGCCAGAACTACTGACTGTATTTTGCAATGTGTAGCAAAGCCTTCCTTTTTATGCTCGGCATAAAAACCTGGAATTTCAAAAGCAACCGTTTGAGTTCTTCTTGTCTCAAAACTGGAGCAAACAAGTAAGGGAGATGATAGTTTTCTCATGTTAGGTACATATGTCTAAAATTCATGTGGTGTCCAATCATCAACTGTTATCACTTACATGAATGTTTTGTGAGTGCAGAGTTCTATTTGCCTCTATTTTTCCTGAACTTAACATTGTACAGTTATCTTCTCACATGTTTTTGGTGAGGATGCGGTGATTGAACACTGCAAAAAAATAAGCACGCTATGAGTGCACCTCAACTTGAAATTTTGACCCCCTTGTCAGGTTTTTAGTCTGCAGATTTGGAGAACGTGTCATATACACATGAAAAAGTACACTGCAGTAAACAGCAACCTATAGCGTCTTAAAATCTTATCCTACACTAGCAGGAAAGAAAGAACACTAAAAAGATGATGTCCTCCTATTGTTGGCCTTCGTTTACCATGCGGTCTTCCTTGCTGTTGAATTTATTTGTGACGGTGTGGTACAGTATGGGTGATAACATTTTTCCCAAGGGGTCCTAGGTTACTTCCTGGTTCATGGATGACTATGCATAATGTTATGTACATCATGTATCCCCTTCAACCCTCACAAAAGACACAATGTCCCTGTTGCACTGCCTCCCAGCAATCTCCCCCTCTTGTCTTCCCCCACACCTGTCAATAATGGCGCATACAAAAGCGACTGATGGCGAGATTGCCGCCTTTCATTGTCTCAACTGTTGCATGGCTTACTGTGACGCTGTAATTAGTGTCAAGATGAAATGTGTTGGTGCTAATAGGGCTGCAAGCAGCGGTGCGAGTATGCACAGCGGGTACCACAAACAGAACCACATGCAGCTGCTGCAGCTTAATAGATAGGTAGATCTATTACTGAATTATGGAGTTTAATATTGGATATGGATTGATGTAATTGTCAATCCTTTTGGTTCTTTCTCAAGTCTATCTGCAAAGAAAACCAGTTTTTCCATCGAGCAGTTCAAACCAGTTTTGTTTTTTGCTTTGATTTCCATTGTACAAAGACTATGAAGGGCATCTTTGGTCACTGTCCAAAGACTGTGATTATATGTGAGTGTCGGAACATGTTATCATGTATCCTGTTGATCTTACGCCTACTATTCTTCCCTCCTTATCCACGTCATTTGGGACAAGGCACGCAAAGCAGCTGGTACATTTCGGGCATCATAAATACAATGACATCATGCATGATGTAAGAATATGCCTGCATGGAAGAACAGGCTGGGATTTTGTTCTATCTGCTAATCCCCCTGCTGAAAACCATTACCGGGAAACTTTAACAGCATTGTTCTTCATAGTCAGGGGGAGAAAAAATCTTATTACATATGATATAATAGCCAACTCAATCATTTACAATAGCAATCTGTAGAAAACCACAGGCTTAATCCGTCTCTCTGTAGAGTCATAAACTGCTTCAATTCAATGCAGTTCTTTGTATGGTGAAAAGAAACAGAAATGTCACACCTCGGCCATCTTGCAGGGCCACATTATCAAAGAGAAAAGAGATCAGGCGTATATGCCTTAGGAAAACCCATTTCATGCACCTATCAGTTTTATTGCTTATGATAGAATAACTTGAACCCCTTATTGCAAACGGCAGGATCGCGGCAGAGCTCCTGTGGGCTCGATTGAGCAGAAGCAACAGCGCTAGCGCAGACTTTCACTTAAATGAGCATCGTTTATGTGCGAGATGCTGGGAGCAGATCTCCACAAAAGGCATCTTATCGCTCGAAATAGCCTGATTAGAATTCGCCACTGGACAAAACAACAGTGCTTTTGCATCTTTGTGATTGCGTATTGTCTTTTCGTACTATCTGATGTCCCTGTCAGCGGCGCGCACCTGAAATGAAGTCGGCTTGTTTATCAGAGAGCCGACAATGTGCCAATGCTGATTAAAGCTTGGTAGAACAATCTAATCTCGACTGAATTGCAAATTGAACAAGGGGAGGTTCCTAAATATACCACAGACCACTGCTGTTTGCTAAATTACACGCTGACGGGAGTTCCCCCCGCTTTGACACACAGTGTGACTAATCATTTGCTATTTCTCAGTGTATGCATGTATAAAAATGACAACTAAAAGCTGAGATGATTGGTGAAAATAGCTCAGCTGTTATGATAGGAAAACAAGTGCTGCGTACCCATATGAACAACATGGAAACGAAGCATCTATGAGGACATTTCTTGGTGAATGCCATCACATCATCTTTAGTAAACCTGTGAATATTTCCATTCATCCAGTTCATTGTATTCTCAGGGCATTGAATCGATCACAACCTGTTCGGGTTGTCTTAGAAGACGCTCCGCCTCTCACCCGAGCAGGCTTCATCAGTTTGTGCTCAAAGACTAGGTAGGACAAACACTAGTCAGACTAGATAGGACAGCTCTCGTCTGAGAGGCATGTCCAGACAGGAATGGTTTTGCTGTTTTGTGGTGTCAAATGCCGCTGGGATACAATGCTAATGATTTGGGTGCCAACCGTTTGGGTGGGATCACCTTCGTGAGCATTCCATTCAGATATAATGATGGTCATGGATCCACCTGAAACCAAGGTGACTGTGCCTTGTTATTTGTTAGAAGCTAAATGATTGAATCTTTTAGGAGTGGATGAAAGGACCGCATTGTATGTGGGCGAAAGGTGGTGTTGGATCGCAGACCTCCCCCTCTGAGGCTTCCCTCACTCCCCTTTCAAACCATCTGTCTTCTCTGTCCAGAATGTGTCCTCAAAACAGTGGTCTTTCTCTTTAGGTGCAGGTAGACCGTCGAGTCTTGACCTGAAGAGTCTGTGTTGTGACATGCGCCTGCTCCGTGGCTGCTTGGTTTTTCCAATGTACAAATCGGTGCATTCCTCACTGCACTGGACAGCATACACTAGATGGTTTTTCTGAGTACGCTGTGTACTGTCTTTGGTGTGTACCAACCTCTGTCTCAAAGTTTTACCAGGTTTGAAGTGTACTGGTAGTGTATGTTTTGTTTGTCAAAAATCTTTCTGAGTTTCTCAGATAGACCTGAGACTTCTTCAGTAGATTCATAAACATGACAGAATATCAGCATAATGACACTGTCGATCATCTCCATCCTAGCCCTGTTGTGCATGCCTTTGTACCATCCACAGCCCAGATGGTTTGTGTGGATTGAAGACGGGACGATTTAGACAAGGTGGTGGGAAGGGCAGAAAAGATTATGTAAAGCGTTGAGGTTCCATTTCTGTTTATTTCCCCCCTTGCCTGTTTTGCTGACCTATAACCCCTGCAGACTCTCGCAAACATCTGCCCACAGGGGAGCTAAAGCAGATTAACGGAGAGATTTGGATTTTCTCCTCATTCTTAAGACTTTTTTCACTCAAACCTTCTGCTTCTGCTATGGGTATCATTGCTTCGTCTGATACGGAGCTGCTCTGATGTGAAAATGACACAGCTAAAACATAGCAGTGAAAAATACTGCTACAACCACAATACATACATATAGTATGTATTTTTTTTTTTTGGAGACTGCGTGCCCACGTTACACCTGTGCAAGCTACAGTGCAGAAGCTCCGTCCAAAAAAAATGCAGTTTTAAACTACAACCACAGTAGTATACGTTTTGTTCAAATAGCATCTCTCTCTCATGAAATTGTACTGAATGTGGCCAGTTCATGCATGTGCATTCATGCATGCACATGTGGAAAAACAAACCAAAGCTCTCACACAAAGCTGCCACTTTGCGTGAAAAGGTCAAGTCGCTTGCAACCTAAGTAAAAAAAAAAAAAAAAAAAAAAAGGACATTAAAAGCCAAATTTCACAGCATGTCAACAGAGGTGAATGTCTGGAAATGTCAGTGGAGACGAATTTACCAAATTTGATGATTCATCTTGATGATATCCTGCCCGAGCAAATAATTGTATTAGATATCTACATAAAATATGCACAGAAATGTGCAAACCACGCTATGATATTATGCAAAACGCTCATTTACACACCTCATAAAGTGCAACATAAACACACACACAAACTACAGAGGCACACATGCACGGGAGTGCTATAATGAGACGAGTCTGATTTAGTGTATTGATCAGCCTTTCTAAGCTGCAGAGGGTCCTTGGAGAACGTGGCATCACATAAAAGACGACATTATGGCTTATCAGCTGGGGCCAAACGCAAGGTGACCTTCACTTTACTGCTGCGTGGTTCCGCCTGTTACAATTAGTCGCATGGGTGCAAGTGTGCGTGTTTCTTTATGTGCTTCAATGTCAAAAGCAGTAATACAAATAAAGAGATATTTGAAAATGCGTGCCGTAATTATTACACATTTCGAATTTATCGCCTCTGCAAAATCACTGTTTCCGCCAGCCACAAACACTATCTGGGATGTTGGAACGATTCTACTTAAATCGTATCAAACTAACAGCATATATGTAAGCAAATTAACATTATAAATAGAAAGATTGACTCTATGCGGCTCCATCCATCCATTTTCTATACTGCTTGTCCTTACTTGGTTCGTGGGTATGCTGGAGCCTATCCCAGCTGTCACCCTGGACTGGTTGCCAGCCAATCGCACACATAGAAAAACAACCATTCACACTCACATTCACACCTATGGATAATTTAGAGTCTCTAAATAACCTACGATGCATATTTTTGGAAGTTGGAGGAAGCCGGAGTACCCGAAGGGAACCCACGCTCGCACTGGTAGAACATGCAAATTCCACACAGAGATGTTTCAACGGAGAGACAAATCCATGTGAGGCCAACATGCTACCCACCAGGCCACCGTGCGGCGAGAGTTCATCATACTTTACAGGAAATAACATAATGGTGGGATCATGAGAAGATGTGCTCTTGGACAACAGGATTAAAATACACTAAACAGTTCGATAGAAGGAAAAAAAACCAAAAAACATTGAGACGAGCAGCATGAGGAGGTCTAAATCTACTACCAATGCCAAAACTTCAAAAAGGTCCAGATTAGCTGTGTATTGCAGTGCTCTGTCATAAAATCCAAATAATACCACAGTGGAGCCCTGCATATTTGCGATTCAGCATTCGAATTTGTGGATTTTCCGTTAAAAATACATTTAAAAAATGATCTCTGAAAATAGGATGTTTTTCTCCTTCACAATAAGTCAGTAATAATTTATAAATACATGATAATACAGGTAAAATGTACAGCATAAATGTATCATTGTTAGGAAGCCCACAATTTTTACATGTTTATGCCTTTATGCTTGGATTACGTGGATGCGGCTTGGAGAAACGTCTGCTAGCCTCTACCTCTAGCCTGACGACCCGGCTAAAGACTACACCGTGGATCTGACACCATTTGTTTGTTGATCATCTTACATTATCATTTATTAGTGGTGAGTACTTATATATTTTATACTTAAAATGTGTTTAATACGTGTGTGAGGCATATTTAGGGTTTAAACCTGGATTGCGTTGCGAGTGAACAATGGCAATTGAAGAGAGAAGGGAGGGTTCAGGAGCCAAATGGTGATCCCAAAACCAAAAGAGAACATAAACGTCAAGCAGGAGGTAAAATAATACACATTTTAATGGCCTTTTTTTGCCATTCGCTGTTGTACTTGCAACTTAACCCCTGGCAACAGCGGGCTCTACTGTACATTTTGCCTGAACTGAAGTATTTCCCCTTTAATGTGATCAACTAAGCTGTCTTTTCAATAACAGAAACTGGGTGGAATGAAGTAGCATATTTTAGTAATACTAGCATACTGGCGCATGCCATAATCTATTTGCACAAATGACTCCAATAACCGAGAGTGACTCTTGTGGTTCAAAATGATGCTGACGTCGCCATTTCAGCACCTCTGCAGCGACCCACTTGAAATGACAGTCATGCATAGCGGCGGTGGCGGCCATTGATGAGCTTGCACGGTGCTTGAGCAGGTGTTGTGTTTTGTAGCGCTATAAGCCTGTCTCTTGTGCTATCATTCTACTTGGCCCTGCTCGGGGCTCCTGTAATGAGGTGATGGCAGTTATGGTTGCAGTGCAGGAGGATGGATAAGGTGTCCATCGCAGAGCAATATAATCTGTCGTACCTAATAAAGCGGTTGCTCGAGTCAGACATTACTGCCCGTCAGGAGTAAGTAGAATATTTGCAATGGAAGTCATATTTCTGTAGAGAGTTTCTTTGCAGCTTTTTTCCCCTTACATTACGCAGTTGGCAAGGCATGAGGGGATATGAGGCAGTCTATTAGTCTGAAAGGTTCTGCACTTTCCCTGCTCTCATATTCTTGTGACATAATAGTATCCATCGCTTTGAGCATCCTCTGGCCAAGCTGCATTTGCTCACAGCCTCCTCTTTTAGCTTTATTTCTCAAACCATATGAAATATTAGTCGGGTTTGCCAAAAGGGTGACATCAGATTCTTGGTTTTAAATAGCAATTTGCATAAAATGGATGCAAATCTACATGAATATACACAAGTTCATTTTTTGTAATGAAAATGGATGCTCATTGTAATGGGCCAAGACAATTTTTATTGAATTAGATTTAACTGATGACATGAATCGGGGAAGACAGTTGGGTATCATGCTAACAACATATTAGCTTGATATATCTGGATCACACAGCCAGTTTTCACAATAATTTAGTAGAATTTCATTGTACGTGTCACCGGAAAAACATTCGTAATGCACGCTAATCCCAACCCCACTATCCCGTTATCGTAGTGCTAATTATTGGGCCCATATGAGGAATTATGACGTTATACCGCTAAATCCGGTAACATTACAAAATAGCTCAGATGACTGGGGAAAAAAAAAATGCTACAACGCGGCAAGTTTGCCTGTGCTGTAGGTGTGTTAGGCTGAGCAAATCAAGCGCTCCTTTTATGTGACGCGCTGTCGTAGCTTCCCCTGAGCTCACTTGTAAACAAACATGGCGTCAATCGTGTGGGATTTCTTCAGTGTTTCAGAGGAAGGCATTTTGCCAAATGCTCTGCAAACATTCCCCGATGAGGGAAAAAAAAAAAACATCGAGCTTCAACACATCAATCCTTATCAGCCACCTGAAACGCCAACATCGCTGCTGGGGTTGTTCCTATCGCCATGGTGTCAAAGACCAGCCCAAGGGCTAAAGTGGTATGTGATTTTATCATGGAAATGATGTTACATTAGTTTGACTAAGACTTTTTTTTTTATACTTCATACTTTTTATACTGTGTTGATATTGATTGTCCTATTAAAATTGTATTTATCTTAAAACTCAATAACATAAGATAAAAAAAATATATAAATAAGTTACCGGTTATCGGTATTGGTCTTGAGAAGCAGGAAGTCATCGGTATCGGATTGAAAAAAATATATATATCGTGCATCCAGCATTTATTGTGTGAGGAGTGTGCTCTGAGCAGTGCAGTCGTTGAAGCGTGAGGTGGGCCTCCCCTGGGAAGCACCAAAAGACTTAGAGAGGTGTAGCAGCTTGAGAAAAATAGAGAATAAGAACATATTTTTCAAATCTGCTCAGCTAACTCCAGGTTATGTCTAAAGGCAAAATAAACTGATTCGTAGCTCCAAAACTGAATCTGAGATAAGCAGAAAACTCCACAAAATATGCTGTAGAAAATCTGTTTTTTAGGGAATAGGGGAAGCCCCAACTGTGTAATGTAGTGTAATGTAGGGGAGGCTCACTGTGCCGCACTTTGAAAGCCCCTGGCTTAGACAAATATCAGCTGAAGTAGAGGGGAAAAGGGGTGGCAATAACTTGGTTTGTTGAGTTTTACAGTGAGCTGACTTGATTTCGAGGTGAGGGCTTAACGCAGCTTTAAACATCACAGATGCACCAACAAACACACTTCCTGAACATTGGATGGCACTGTCAATGCAGCACTTGGCCAGACAGATCACGGGAAAGGCTTCCTTCTATATGCAATCTGGCACTTTTCTGCAGACTGACGCTTCAACTCAAATGTGAAAGGTGATAAATATTGCATACGACTTGCAACATAAATAGAATAAAAATGCTGCATTGACCCACCGTATAACAGTTGTAGCGTTCGTGAAGTGGGAACGACAGCAGTCTGTCGTCATGTAACTCAAAGGTGACACCGCCTTCTTTCAACGCCAAGGCAGGGGGTAGAGGTGAGACAAACGATCGGGGACATGACTGGAGGAGAGTGATTAGGAGGTATGGGATGGAAATGAGAAAAAGATTATGTAAAGTTGAAGAACTGTGGTAGTTGAAACTTACATGGAAGGGCGTATAACAACAGTAATACGTACAGCACCTTGGAAAAGAGTTTTCATTTTAGCAGATGAAAAATGATGCACCCCGACTTCACCAAAATTCACTCATCGATTATTAAAGACAATTTATCTATATTATTAGCCTTTTGGTTATCCAGTATTCGATAATACTGTGTTGACATAGCGCTATATCCCCACTGCATGAAGTTGTATTTGGTATTATCAATTCAAAAACAAAACAAAAACTATCGTAACGTGGGTGTCGGCCATGTTATTTGTTCCTTCAACATTAGTATGTTAGCAGATTACTTCCTGGTTCACGGAGGGCAGTGCCATGGATTTTTTTGCAGACTCCAGCTAATTGTATGTGTAGTATTTACTATTTTATTACGTGAAACCCCAGTGACAAACTGAATTAATCTTGAGCATAAAAGCCTCATCTGCGTCTAACAAGGTAAATGAAGTAAGCGACGTAGTGAGCTAAAAGTTTACATCCCGTGCACACATTTCCAGGATAGAATTAATGAGGTAAGATGCCAGCTTAGGGATAAATCCATGACGAGATGAAGCCGAGCTGAGGAAATTCAATCTGTCGTAACCTTCACCGCACATGCTAACACGCAGGTTCCCGTTTTACTTTGGGATCAGCCGACATTCATGTGCAGCTTCCATCGACCAAGACAACTCCATAAACAAGCAAGTAAGGTTTTAAATACTACTCAGCGAACTTCAATCCGAAGAAGCCTTTAAGTGGAGGCGGTGGAAGATGGCTGGCTAAAACCGTGTACTATCCAGTGGAGAAGAATTGATTCAACTGGGTTAAACTGGAAATGTGATGATGGTGATGAAACACAATAGTGACGTATCGGAATCTTGCAAGTCCTGTTTAGTCTCGGATGTCAGGGGTCGGGTAGCAATCGAAAGCGATCCGACTGAAGGTAACCACACCACGTTCAATTACAGGAGACGTCAGATGGCGACTCTTGAGGTGCTAAGCTTTGCACTGTAAATGAATAGAATGGATCAAATATAACCACAATAAATAAGTTTATAAGAAGCTTAAGGTATTTCCGGAATGTTTACATGAGAGCTTTTCTGGGAACCATCTGCCCACATCAGGCCTGCAGCTTGATCACATGTACATATTTACTGTATTTGCTGCCATTCATTGTGCCGACAGGTCAGCCTTTCCATCGACCCATTGACAAATTAAGCATTAAAGTCAGACAATGGAGATTTCACGCTTTGTTTCCTGATATATTCCGCTCTTCGCAAATCAATTATCTCTTGGGTTCATTTCACCAATCACCTTCTTCCTCACTGCCGAGCTTCCCCACCGCGGGAGCAAAACCCACCGAGCGTATCTATGGATATGTATGCATGGCAACAGTGTTGCCAGGAGCTACCGAAGCTAAGAATAACTCAGGTTTGGGGATCAAGGTCTGAAGGAAAATCATTCACGAGAAACCTTTGCGAAACCCATTAATGAGTTTGTATTCTCACTCTGACAGTTCATTTTAATGAAATACTGTTCCGTCAATTTGCATAATGATCTCCGACAACACTAGCGGAGGGAATCAATCATAGCTAATTATGATATCAAAAAGTAATTTTGGCTTATGTAAATGTGGCTTGTTTATGCAGGGCACGGTCATGTTGGGGAAAAGTTTGAGGCACCCGGAAAGAAGATCACAGAAGAGGAAGTACACAAAATAACATCAAAATTTGCATTGCGGCATGTGGGTCGTATATTAGACTAGAGTGAGCTTTCCCTATAACTCACAAAAAGTGTTGAATCCTCGAGGAACTCGTGTCTTTTTTGGTGTGCATAACAATGGGACGTTGAGTAAAGCAATTGATTAAAAATCAATCCGAGGTCACATGAGAAAAACAGAGGCTGGACTATGTGTACTCTAGGTGTTGACGCTGCGGATGAGATGTATTTACAACAACAGCAACAGCAACCTTGTAAACTGCTGAGTCATGGATACCGCGCAAGGACTGATGCTGTTCACCTGTCACGATCCAAACGTTTCTCTTCATTTACCTTCTGTCTTTTGGGTTGGGAGGGTGCGGGTGCAGATATCCGGTTAATTCTTGTAAATTTTCACACGTTTCAAAAATTTCCGGCATTTTGCAACCCTAATGGGCCAACCGCCGTCAACCTGGTTTTCCTTGGTCGCCCTTGCTTCTATATCATTAGGCCGACCTCTCTGCATCACTATCATTTGCTCTCAGCCAGCTGGGAGCCACAATTAGGGAGGCCGGTGCCTTTGTGAGTGACCTTCCCGACTGGGGAAAGTGGTCACGCTGGGAGACGTCGAAGAAAGGACACGTTAAAAGCCGCAAGCCTGGAGCTGCAGCGATCGAGGAAGGGAAGTAGTTTCAGATGGCCCAGAGTTCCAAAGTAGCAGGTTGAAGCAAGCCTCTATGTGAGCACAACAAATTTGACCACAAACTGCTTGTTTGTTTGTTTTGTTTATCCAACTATAAGCAGGCTTGTACACAAACAACATTTTTTGGCCAAGTCTGAGATATAAAAAACAGAGCAAGAATACATACACGGAGAAAATACTTATATATCCAAAAAGCTATTAAAAATATGTACATATGGGATTTAACACCTAGAATAAAACCACTTTTTTCATATTTACATACATAGCCATTGGTGTCAGGGGTCACCTGAACCATGAATCAAATCTGGCAGGCCAGAGAATCCCACTTATTACACCATTTTACACAAAACTACACCAGTAAGTGCCATAATAGTGTTTTAGTTAGCGTGTTTGAATGTTAAGCCTCTGATTACTCAGAATTCAGTAGGATTTCACACAAAATAAGTAATTGGCTGCATTTTAGAATTTTCTATTAATGAACTGCTTTGAAATTATGATAAAATAAGGCATTTTAATGGCAAGTTTAAGCATTTTTGTGGTGATGTAGGCAGCCTGTCCTATTGTTTGTGGAGTTTTTGTACAACTTCCAACTAAATCCTTAAGGGAGCTCATTGACAGCCTGGAATAATGTGTCTTGTCACACCTTCCGCACACGGAGAAGTGTCTTTTTCAAATTGTTCCCTGACTTCCTGTTGACTACACTGCAGTTTGCGAGCAGTAAAATCTGACAGCTTACTGGGAAAATATGTTGAGCCATGAAATGAGATAGAAAAAAGGGAGAGGAGGTAGAAAGGAGAGAAGAAGTGGAAAAGCACATTGGAGAGTAGATAGACGAGTAGAAGAGTGGGTACAGTAAAAGCTCTCCTCTGTGTTGGCCTGCTGCCAGCACCCCGGACAGCGATGCAGCTCGCTGCTCTCCGCCCACTGGCCGCCTCCTCATCTGAACGCTCACTCTGCATTAAGAGCCCCAATCAAATATTCATTCTCCCAAAAAGCGGCACTTACATAACCGATACAACAAACGTTTCTCCACGCTGACCTCGCTTGAATAGAACAATGTGTTTTACAGCGAGGGGGGCCAAACAAAAGGTCAACGGCGTTGGCCCACTCAGAGAAGATGATATTCTGCCTCCGGAGCACTCTGATGCAGCTAATTAATGAATAAATCACTTTGAGGAAAGTGCAGAAGAGGGAAAACTGTGAAGCTCAGGTACACTAACTTTTATTTGTTTTGAGAACAACAACCCTCAAACCAAGCATTGTGTTTGTTGCTGCGCATTTAGGGATAGTATCCTCAACCTGGGTTAGTGTCACGGGCGCCGGCCAGTGTGGCTGTGCAGTTGTACCTTGGTAGATCACACTCCTTGACTCCTTAAGAGTTGTGCTGGATGTCAAGTTGACCGTGCAGGCTTTTAGCTAGAAGGCTAGCACTCTTGACTCCCATACTGTGGACACTTGTTCGAGCCTGGTCAGAACGTGGGGCTGCGTGAACTAGGAGAGTTACATTGGTGGTGTAACCCGGATGAGAGTGAGGTTTAGGGGGGGTGAGTGTAGCGAGTGAGGCTGTATGGATGTACAGTACATTGGTAGACCTCACTCCCTGACACTTTAAGAGTCACGCTGGATGTTGAGTTGACAGTCCAGGCTTTTAGCGCGACGGCTAGGGCGCCTAAGGCGGCACAAGGGGCTGAATCAGGCATGTTAAATTAAGACCAGCGTTTTTGTATCTTGCTTTTGACTTTTTATCACAGAATTGGGGAGTAGGCAACCTTCCGCACCCCTCCGAAGGCAAGCACACAGGTGAAAGATGCCTAACCGGCTCCACACAAGGGAGGCAACACTGCCTCTAGTTGATTAATTTTCAAAAGAACCTGCGTGATACGGCGATTGAGAGTCTCTGTTCAGCCAAGCGACATGCGAAATTCGTACATGTAAAATTTTGTGCTAGTGCATGTCATCGTGCACACACGGGTGTTGAAAAATGTTCAACTTGTCATCGCTGTTGCACAGAGATGTTAGCGTGTCGCTCACCAATGTGCAGATACGTGTTGGCGATGAATTTTGTTAATCGTGTCGCCGCCTGTGTGTGGAGCCCATAATTCCAATCATCTGTGCCTCACTCACCTCTACGTTCTATCACAGTTGGATCACATGCTTCATGGGTCATTCCAACCCAGTAATCCCCTCAAAGTGTCGCACTTCTGACACTTTTTGTCAGGAAACTCCTCTGAGGACCCTCAACCAGTTTTGAACACAGGGCTATTGGGTCATTCCAATAGGTTAAATGCCAATTCTGACACCAACTGTAACTCTTTTTGGCCCTTGCTTAACTCAAAGTCCTAAGTTAACATTTGCGGGTTTTTGTTTTTTTGTTTTTTTACACCTTAAGACATCCATTTTCATACTTCTTTTTAATTTTGTTACCACGGTAACCAGTCTTATCCGTAGACGCAACTAAAGGTCTTTGTTAACTCTCAATCGACTTTCATTATTTTCAAGGATTTGACAAGTGTAGCAATTTCACTGGGCAATAATCCAAAGAAAGTAGGCCTGGCTTGGACACAAAAGCCTTCAGCAAAAGCTTTGTAGATGTCACCTCTGTGCAAATCCTTCAAAAATCGTGAAAAATCACTATATAGCTTACAGAAAGAAAGTCAGTCCCTGGACTTTCATCTGTCCATCAAGCACAAGTTCAAGTCCAAATATGACCTCCATTCTTCCATGAGAAAAGTTTCCTCTGGATTAAACTTTCGAGTTACAGCACATAAAATTCTAAAGAAGCGACCACAGAAAGCAGCTGAAGTGTTTACATCAAGACTTTCAGAACCTGGATGTGACTGGGTGTGTGCATATAGTGTATGTGTGTGTGTGTGTGTGTGAGAGGGTGTTCGGCTTTTAAGTGGTCTGTAATGGCAAAGCAATTCTATCCGAGTCGGTCTTCCTCTATCGACTCAAAACTTCCGGTCCTAGCTCTCCCCGTTATGCTTTCCGGAAAACACACATCTCGACATTTTAGTGACTCTGCCAACAAGCCGCTGATGTAATAGCAATTAAGACTGCAATTACCACCGCAATTGTTCTTTAATTGGATTTGCTTTTTGGGGAGGAGTGTGACGATAAACCATACAGGACACGTCTTAATCTTGAGACATAACGCTGGTGAAAGGGTGTCAATTTTAGAGTAATCCCCATTGGAACATTAGATAAGCATCAAATCTGAGGTAAATGAACGTTATTATTCATACTTTTCCACTTGTTAAATCTGTACAGCCTATATTATACATCAACCCCTGTCAAAACGCTCCGTGAACATGCAGCAATGACTCAGGCAGCTCTTGTTGGACGCTCTAGAAGTGGGTTATGAATTATGAATGCCATTTGCTATTGTCTTGACCGCCAACTGATTATTACTGATATGTGCCTGCAGAGTGTTTCACTCATTTCCATACATGAGTGGCGGATACACACCATGCCGCATACGTGGCTTTGCCGACGTGGTCAGGTTCACTTTAGGTTCCTTATTAAGCAGTGCGCTCACGTTGGGTGTCAGTTTGAGTCAAACGCCAGCAAGAAAGACATGCAGCATTCTAATAAATGTCCATTCTGTCTGTTCTGTGACAGAACACAATAAAAAGGCGTGAGGGACAGGAGGCAAGCCAAGGCAGGAAAATGCAAAAGTCACATCTTTGCGGCTTAATATGAAATGCTCGTAAAGATGGGTGTGCTCACTACAACTCAGAAATATCCATAAAGTATAGTGCACAGATGAACAGAACAACTGATCAACACTAGTCAGACAAAGGGGATACAATGCCAAGATAAATCTCTGAGTGACCACTTTAAATCATCCATCTTGATTTTTCCAGTCCATTTCTACTCATAGCGTATGCACGGCTCGAAATGAATTCCCTCAAAGCCTTTATGCTCCCTCGCTCTCAGGCGTGTGCGCGTCTTCCAACAAGTGTATTTAGCTTTAGAGCGGGTGAGGAAAGCATTCCGTCATGATGGAAGTGAAAGTGCTCTAAGAGCTTTTAGCATCTCTATTTCCCAGAACAGACTTTAGGCACCTTCACATATCCAACAATTAGCTGCCGCCTCACAGGAATAACTAAGTGTATCATTAATGTCCACAAAGAAACAACACATTTTCAACCCAATGACATGGCATATTTTTATCTGAATTAAGAAAAAACCTGAAAGTGTAATCTGGTCATAAAACTGGTGGCTTGTTTTTGAAATTAGCAGTTTTCTGACATGATGGTAAAACCTTGGCAAAGTGTGTACCCCTACTGTGCTGCCTGTGCTATCATTTTTCTGACAAATACACCACATAGTGATGCCGTTACTAAAGAACAGTTTGACCGCACAAGTGGGATTGACTTGAAACTTATCACACACCTCAATGTGCTCCACAAAACCCACTATGACTTCAGGGTCTTACGCAGAACCACCACAACATTTGGTACACACCTTTAGGGGACTGACAAGCATCTCATTCCCATACATTGATTTATTTGTAACGGCCCGCCACTAATTCATTTTGGATGCCACAAATCGGATCAGGCGCTACCTATTAAGAATACTCCATGTTCATGCGGAGACTCTTGTTTTGAAGCCTTTTACTTTGAATGTTTTTGGAATGTGGGAGGAAAAGACAATGAACATGCAAACTCCACACAGGAGATACGAACCCAGATCTTCCAGATCTCCTGACTGTGTGGCCAACATGCTAACCACTAGGCCACTGTGCGGCCCCAAAAATGCATGTTTGGTTAAATGGAGACTCTAAATTGTCCATAGGTGTGAATGTGCGTGTGAATGGTTGATTGTCTATATGTGCCCTGCGATTGGCTGGTGACCAGTCCAGGGTGTACCCCGCTGCTCGCCCAAAGTCAGCTGGAATAGGCTCCAGCATACCCCGGCAATCCTAGTGAGGAGAAGCGGTATAGAAAATGGATAGACACTTTGAATGTGTCAGTTAAGCTGCCGGTTTGTGTGTGTGTGTTGCTATTGCTAATGCTATTCTTTTGGTCACTTTCTATGACTAGTTAACGTTTCAAATATTAGATGCAAGTTTATTAATATTCAGTTTATATGCGTATAAAATGAAGACACCGAGTTCATTTAACTAAAGTAAGGCACCACGTGTGCACTTCAACGTCTACAATTAAAGTTGATGAGTCCATCTGATGACTTTGTGTTCTGACTCCATAATGGTCAATAAATCCAAACATCAGATCCGAAATTTAATACTCAACACTACCTGTTAGCCCTCCTCATAAACACACTATTATGGGACTCCTTCGGCGCAGAGGTGAGGAGTCCATAAAAATCACATGGGCATGCGTCATGGCTACTAATGCAAATTAGACGATGACTTGGCACTTCTCTCAAACCCAAACATCATGGCTATCTTGCTAACAACTAAGTGTGCTGGTCTACTCATAAAATAAAGTGCTTCTTCTTATTAGAAGCCTGTGTATCACCATAATGACTTTGAAGCAGTTATTTTAAGGAACACTGACAATTTATTGTTGCTTTAAAGTAAATCAATACATATTTAGGAGATGATTTATGGAAGATGGGCGGTAGAGAGAGTCCGTGTGCAGTGCATGCGTTTGGACAAAGTGGCGCCATGAATCATTTTCCGGTGTCAAAAGTCATGGATAAATCACAATTGGCTCGCACTGAGTCACGAGCCAGTGCGAGCCACCAGACCGGATCGGTAAATTGCGGCAGAGATGGATAATGGTACAACGTTATGATGATGGCTCGCTTCTGTAACTCTCTCGAAATGGCTCTCATCACAGAACGAGGAAAAAGTCTCCGTCTCACTTAGCCGAGCTGTCACACCTGCTGCGGGATGGGTTAGCGTTACCTATACCTCACGGCAGGAGAATATGAAAAAGAGACCTCGATGTGAGGAAATCACCTTGACGGCTGCAGAAGCCATTCAAGGCAGGGAGCAATCACTCTACAGTGTCCATCTCATCTTTATATAGGCGTCATCTGCGTTAATGGCCTCATTAATGAAGTGAAATGCATTCAAGATGAAGAACTGATGCAGCTGATGGCTTTTAGTGGTAGGAGCAATCAATATTGCAGAGATAAAGTATTATTATTAGTAATAGTTCTTGTTCGATGTATACTTGCTCGTGAAACAGACTAAAGACGGAAAGCTGGGCATGGAGGACGCTCACTGCTACCCGATACATGAGTCAATCAATGTTCAGCAGGAATTCCGCTCACGTTTCTTTATCAATGGGCAATGAAAGCCTTTCAGGTGTGTCAGGGTGTCATATAATCAGCATGCGTTAAATTAGAGTCAGGCTAATAAGCAGCTTGCTCGTGACCGTCACCCATCACCCATCTGGAGATGCAAGGTCATATGGGGGAGGATGACACCCAGCCAGCGACATGGTTGTCATTGGTGGTCTTCCAAAGAGATCCATATAAAAATCAAGTGGAAGCATGATTAGCGCCTTATGATTTCCGCATTAATGGCCTCGATGACGGAATCGCGGAATTGGCCAATTAAAATTGAATTTAGTGTTAAATGTGGAATCTCGCAGAAATTGACATAATGTGAATGAAATGCTGTCATCGTGAGGAGAGGGAACGTTCGTGTGGGGATGTATTTCCCTGGCGGACCGATCAATCGTGGCGGAATCTCATCACAAACATTAACCTGCCTCCTCCTGAACTAAACTATGTCTAAACAACAAACTGAAACACTGGCAAAAGTTGGCGCAAAAACTTAAAAACTCCTGTCTTATGCATGAATGGAAGCTAAGTGCGTTAGCTTAGTTTAGCAGAGCATGTGTGTGTTTACATGGTGTTGTGTTTTACCGCTGATGTCATGCAAGTTCTGAGTAAAGTAGGAAGAGATGCACGTTTATCCTTGCTCCCAGCTCGTCTTAACCATCAACAGACATTCTCAACACACACAACACACTTCCGGCTTTCAAAATAAGAGTGCTTTTTGCCACATCCTGTCTAATTGTGTAAACAAAATAAGGGTGTCATAAAAAATACCTTACATAATAACCCAATTGGAATTATATTGGTGACTACCATAGTCACTAACCAGAAGCACGGGCATTACAGTTTGTTGAGGAGTTTGTAGCAATGTGTGCAGAGGCTGACATGCCATTAGAAAAGTTAGCCAAGCTACATCAGCCTCTGAAAGACAGGGCAAAATTGGCCAATGATGTATTGCATCAAGAAATGTAAGGACTTTGCATTTAATAAATGAACATTTTATTCACTAACACAAAAAGCACACAATCTATGCTGGTAAAATAAATGTAAAAGGTAAAACACTGAATTCCAAAAAAAGAAAAAGAAAAAAACTGAATTTTGGAAAAAAAAAAAAGAATTTAAGAAATATAAAACAGATTTCATGGATCCCTACCAGATGAATAGACTTTTTTCTTACATTTAAAAGGCCAAATGCTCACCAAATATCGAATTCAATTTCGTTAGATGAGCACTGAATTGGTGGGTGTCACCAATTCAGCAGCTGTGCAAAAAATACAGGCTTCACTACACATCTTAAAATAAAGCCTAAGAATAGAGACCTCTTCCAACTAACCATGAGTCAGCTACAGACGTGACTGATTGAGTTGCGTGTGAATGAGACTGTCCCATTTGCTTTTTTTTTTTCTTCTATTTTTTCTAAAGCAAATTTGAAGCGACCGGACCGGAGCAGGAGGGGACAGAGAAGAAGAGAAAAGGAAACGTGGGGGGGGGATGCGGGGATGAGAGGGGGACAAAAAAAAAGAGAGACCAGAGACAAGGACAACAGCAGCAACAACAACAATTGTGACAACAAGAACAGAACAACAGAAACATACAGAACGACATCAGCAAGTAAATGTCTGTGACAACTATAAAGACGAATAAGGACATAAGGACAAAGGACAAAACAATATCAAGAACCACAATGACAACGCTGTCAATGACAATCACACATAATAGTAGTCATGAAATGATGAACTATGAAAGTGATCACAATGACAATACCGCATTGAAACAGTCACACATAATTGTAGTAATGAAATGATGAACTATGATAGTGATCACAATGACAATACCGCATTGAAACAGTCACACATAATTGTAGTAATGAAATGATTATCCATGATAGTGAACAGAATGATAATTACTGTAATGCACATCATTGTAAAAAAAAACTATAGTCATACTGCTGATATCACCGTCGCTGTAATAAAACCAACATAATAACACCCTGGTTAACTCAGTGAGTAATGTGGGGAAGTACGTATGTACTGTGAGTGTGCATATGTACAGGTATCTCTGTATGTGGGGAAGACTTTATATATATATATAAAGGTGCAAGAATGTGTGGGCGTGTAATTGTCACTGAGAATGCATGAAAGGAAAGGGGCCGCCTTCCACCTCCCAGAGAGACCCGCCCCAAATAGCCGAGCCCCCGCCGTCAGAAGGCCACCAGGCCCACAGGGGCAGGCAGCACAAAAATCAGTGCCCCAAGAGCCAGCCCAGAGAGCCCTCCCCCCCAGGAAGACCAGCAAGGGGCCGAAGAGAGGTAATCCCAGCCAAGGACAGGGCGCCGGCGGGCCGGAGGACTGCCAACCCCTGAGTCCAGCTAGAGATCACACCCCACAAAGGCAGACGAGTACCGGGGGCCACAAACCGACAGGCCCAGAGACGCCCCCACAACCGGAAAGAAGCCCGCCCGCACCAGAAGCGCCAATCCCCGCCCCCCGCCACCCCCACCCCCAGGGAGCGGAGCCCAGCCCGGCCCGCCCCGGGCCAACCCCCGCCCGACCCCCGACACAGGGCCGCCCCGCCCAGGGATGCAGGAGGCACACCCTACACCCACCCGGCGGAGGCACGGGTGGCAGAGATGTATCACCCAGCACTCGACCCCACGGAGCAAACCCCTATATGCCCCCCCCCAAATAAATAACTAAAATAAATAAATAAAAGTACACACACGCACGCACATACACACTCCTACGCACCCACGCGCACACACATACACACCCCTACGCCCCCACGCGCACGCACATACACACTGCAATGCACTCAAGCGCGCACACCCACGCACGCACACACACACTGGTCGACTGTCCGCCACCCGGAAGCCTCACCCTATCCTCTGTTGGTAACCCAAGGAGCAGCGGAGCCGGGGACCCCGGGGTCCCAGACATACAATCCAGAACCCAGGCGCGGAGAGCGCGGACTGCCGGGGAGCAGGAAGACACCAGGCCACACCCTCCCAACAGTAGGACGCCGCCAGCAAGGCAGACAAGGGAGCCAGCGAGGAGGAAAGCGGGAAACTGAGCAGGCGGGCGGGAAAACGGGCGAGCAGCCAGGCGAACCACCACACAGCACCAACCGACACCCGCGGGCCAGCAAACCCCGAAGAGGGAGCGGGAGCACCGCACCCCAAGCCGCAGGGAGGCCAAGCACCAGAGCCGAGCGAGAAGGCGAGACCAGCAGCAGACCAGCCGACGGACCCCAAAAACCACCAGAAGCCAGATCAGCCACATGCCACCAGAGCCGACAGCGCACCACCTACGCACCGGAGCCCCACCCCCGACAAGCCCACAGACAGACCGGGGACAGACAGCGGCCCAGCAGAGCACAAAGCGCAATGGCGACAAACCCCCAAGTGCCCGGCAGAGCACAACCCCCCCCCAGCGGGGGGCCCCAGGGCACCCGCCACACCGCCACCCAGGCCCACAGTACCCGCAAGCATGACCAAGCCCCAACCCATCAGCCGGCCCGGCGCCCCAGCAGCCGCCACAGCGCAGCAACCACCAGCCCCCGCGGCGGCACATGGGCCACCCGCAGCACCGGCACCGCCCCCCGGAGACCGCTGAACCCGCCCCAAGAGCGCAGAGGCGCCCGCAGCACGTGTCAGTCCAGGGGAAGCACCGCAAGCCGCCCCCCCCGGCGCAAGCCCCGGCATCAACAGGCCCCAGAGGGCCACCCCAGGGAAGGGCAGGCGAACCAGACATAGGCATCCCACAGGCCAGGCCACCCCGGGCGCGCCACCGCGACGGCCAGGCCCCCGGCTACACCGCCGACCCTGGCGGGCAGGCGCCGCGGTGCACGAGGCCTCACCCGTGTATGTGATAACGTGTGATTGTGTCTATAATGCAATTTAAAAATTTTTTTATAAATAAAATAAAATAAAAGAGGACAGCTACGAAAAGCTGGTCTCTGTGTTCCTGAGGGGTGTATCTGTGTGCATGTATATGGGGTGTATGAGGATGATAGCTAATGATGCAATTCAAATCGGGGGACAGCTGCCGCTCGGAGGGTCCCTCACCTGACCAGCACCCCCAAACCCTAAGTGTCTACTCTGCGACTGTCCCATTTGCATTCTCATGCCAGGTGCTCTGACGGTTCCTTGGGGACTCACCCAAACCCATTGACTCACTTGTGACCTTTGAGTGCGGGACAGTAATAGTGCCTGTCCCTTCTTGGGACAAATTGGCACCTCTTTCTTTAATTTTGATAATTTTTTTCTCATAGATTAAACAATATTTATCGGTACGTATATATTGCTGGAAGAAGGCCGCTTGTTTACGCATTAAACTGCAAGTATTTGCGCGATGAGAATGACATAACACCAGCGACACTAGTGAGGATAAGCGGCATAGAAAATGGATGGATGGAGAATGACAAAACATTTGAAAGAGCTATGATGCACCCTACACTACAAGCCATAAATGTGTCGTTATATGCACCCCTCACACTCTGATAAACGCTCCATAAGGTGCATACAGGCCGTCTGTTCACACCCACTCCTAATTGCTATCATTCTGACTATTCCGTCCCCCCGAAAGCAGGAGATGGGGACCGGGGGGTAGAGGGGGCGAGGGGTTAGGATACATCATTCACCAAATGCTCTGGTGTTTCTGTCAAAACGGAACAAGCCAGGAAAAAAAAAATGAGTAGGCGACATGGAAAGGACATGGTGGGGTGGTGGGTCGGGGAGAGACAGCAGGGATGAAACAAGGACGGGGAGGTGAAGGGGAGAAGATGTGCACACCAACATGAAGCTCCTATTAATCACAGCGCTGTCCCACACACCTCCAGTGATAAATGAATCACAATGATGGCTTCTGCGAGCGTGAAAAGACGGGATGGAATTGCCGTCATGCCGCGCTGGCTCCCTTCACTTGTCCTCCATAACTAAACTCAACTAATCGGAGTACTCAGCATTGTACAGTACATGCCACACCTTCCGTTTTCATATGCCTCTGAAGTAACAGTGCAATATTCCACTCCGAGAGACTTCACATCACTGCAAAAATGCAAACTAATATGAAATGTACCCTGGGGGTAAATGAAAGTGTACTTTTCTGCTCTCTCCATTTGAAAATGAAGATATTTCCAGATGTGTTTCATCTACATACCTTACCTTACCTTAAAATTTGACTGAATAGTTTATTTGTGCTGCTTTGTCACCCAAATTCATAAAAAGGTGTCTTTTGAAGCCGAATCTCATCGTTGCAATTCAAGGACTGCGGCGTTTGCGCTCAGAGGATCTCTGATGAAAAAAGATGGACCACATGTTTGCCAACTTTCCTCTTCACCAATCAAACCCTCACTACGCGCTTGATGAGGGGCTTACAGTATTTCACAAAAGTGGCAATAACATAGAAATGAAACTTGGATATACTTTTGAGTAGTCTTTTTAGAGCGTGTACTGTAATTTGAAGTGTCTAGATTCATGCATGGTCTGGGGCTAACCGAGTGCTGCCGGCACTGGAGAGCTGCGGGTCATTGAGGCTTTGTGAAGCAGCGCATGAGCCCCTCCCATGGGAAATAGCATGGCGGTTTTCAAACATAACAAACCCAAACACACCTCCCTGATGACAAAGTACTAGGGGTGCACAATAAGTATGAGGCCAAAATGAGGAATTATGGTGTCATATCAATAAATCCGATAACACCTATAAAAAATACCTCGAAAAAACCATTAACTGAAAAAAAACGCTCCAGTGAGGTGACATTATCTGTACTGTGCTGGTGAGGAAATCAAGCTCTCCTTCTTTTTCCTGCCTGTGGCGTTAACGGCCTGCCGTAACATCCCCTGAGCTAACTTGTAAACAAGCATTCAATGTTTCAGAGGAAGCCATTTCGCCTGATAGTTGCACCAAATGCTCCGCGATGAGGGGAAAAAAAAAACGCCATTGAGCTTCAACACATCAAACCTTATCAGCCACCTGAAACGCCAACACCGCTACGACGCCTGGGGCTTGTTCCTATCGCCGCTGCATTTGAAGAGTGAAAAAAGTTTGGCAAAGACAACCCAAGACTAAAACAATCTGTGATTTCATCATAGATATCATGGTTGTGGATGCCTAGCCCTTTACCATCGTTGAAGAAAACTGGCTTTTGTCGGCTCGTAAATAAGTGGCAAGTGTATCCAAGTTTACTTTCTATAGTATGAGAGAAGATTGGTTGCTGAAACGTGAGGGGTGCACCCACTTTTGTAAGACACTGTATTAATGGTTTGATGTTTTGTCTGCATCACAACACATTTTGTTCAACCCCTAGCAAAATAAAAAACAAAACAGCATGTGTAACACGTGCATGTATGCAGAGTACAGTTATTCATAAGCTCCACCAGGCTAAATATATCATTGAGATTCTCAGAGGAACATGTTGTGGGAGTTTTTCAGCTTGGAGGTGGTAGGTGTATTGCAGTGCATTGCACAGTTTAGATCTGTGTGTGTGTGTGTGTGTGTGTGTGCGCGTGTACGTGCAGGAGCGCAGGTCAGGTCATTTAATATAGAGTTATTGTTCAGGGGAAGTAAATACAAGGAAGAAAAAAAAAACCAAAGTCATCGAAGAGGGATTGCTGTTCGAACCGCCGCACTAAAAGTCGATTAATGCTCCCTGTCAAAAGCACTGTTCCTCTTTTTGGTAGCTCGTTTCTATTCTGTTATTTGGACTTGAATTGCTTGCCGGAAAGAGAGCTATATGAAAAAAGCACGCAGCAAACAATGAGTCCAAATGGTGGCGTCAATGTCCCCAAGTCAGCATAGTGGTCCAGCACACATAAGTCCATTAACTGACTCCACACAGTCATTCAGCTTTTGCACATGGCCCCGCGTGCAGCAGCTTGCATTACATGAACAACAATATCTGACTATTCAGACAGTAGCCAAGTGACTCAGCTGTCTCCATTGTATCATCTCAGCTCTTCTCCCCCACCAATCGCTGTCTTTTTTGCCTCAAGCGTCTGCCTTTATCCTGTGGCAGGTTTGTGGTACATCATTTCTGCATATCACAGCAGTGTCCTTTCAATTTCAGTCCTCCTTTGTATGCATTTTTCCCCTTAAGGATGTGGAGAACCAGTGGCTATGTCTGCTGGGAGCCTGCCCGGGACAGGTAGAGCATAGAAAAGTCAGTCCGTTTATCAGGACAGCAAAATAAAGCAAAGGACAAGAGCACCCAGAGGGACAGTACGCCTTGTCAGTTCCCACCTTAGACTATATTTAACCTTCGGGTGGTTATATTTAAAAACAGACTTTCCTGCATGCTTTCAAATAGACCTTGAGCTGAGCATGGATTGGGGAGTCTCTCTAATCCACAGTTTGGAGAGTCTAAAGTTAATATCATCAATGGCGCATCAGAGGAGAACAGAATGTCTGACCAAAACAAAATGCTTTGGAATACACAAGCCTATATTTAGCCAGATAAAGTATCTAGCCATCAAATCCAAAGCCAGGATAAACCTCCATCGTATGAGGCTGGGTGTATTTGATTACATTGAAGATTATTGTGCTATTTTAATGAAGAAGTCTGTCAATTGTTGGTATTTTTACCATTAAGCCAACTGCGGTTTGATTTCTTGTATCACTTCTATACAGGTAGTTCGGATTGTAAACAAAATCAGTGGTATTGCACATCACTACTATGAATTATTTCTTGAATTCAATAGTGTTTGTCATCTTCTTTATCAAAATAATGGCACTTGGAACTTTCTTGGTTTTCCATTGTTGGTTATTTTGCAGCCGCAATCAATAAGAAAAGCAGAAACTTGTGGCGTAACTGTTAGTTAGCAAAGAACTACAGTCAACCTCTGATGGAGCTGAGGAGGGGGGGGCAATGTCTTTCAGTTTCCATGCTAACACCATGCTATCAGGGATGAAAAATGCGTGGCAAACACAGTTGGACTCATGACAAGATGTGCGCCATATTGTACGGCGCGAACGCGAACCGGGGTTCCACTGTACCATGTTACCATGCAGTAGGGGTGTCACAAGATCTCGTGAGATTAAAATGTGACAAGATTTGTCATTCAGAAAAAAAAATGTGTTGCGATAAATAAATTAATCACACGATAAGTGAAAATGAATTTGATAATTTTGCCCGCCTCCATATATTGCTATGTGCATGTGTGTGTTTTCCTCATCTTTTTTTTCCCCCTCAAGAGTGTTCACTCTTTGCAGTGGTTCAGCACCTAGATTCTTCAAAGAACAACAGTGTTCCATTGAACAACGGAGTGAGACCTCTTGTCAGTCATACAGTCGCTTTGTCTTTGCGGAGGGAGGCGGGATCGCTAGCATACACACACACACACACACAGTGCAGCAAGGGAGCCTCATGAGGAGCAATGCAAAATAGTGTACTAGAAATTGGGAGAAAAAAGGATGATTGCAAAGCTAAATGCTACAGCCCCCGTATGGCAATATTAATAATGAGCAAAGTGAGCCCATCAACATGAACAAGGCAGTATGCCGAATTTGTTTGAATTAATGTTAAAGTCTTGTCTCATCTCGTTCTTGCGGACCCAATCTCGTGCATCGTCTCGTGAGTTGGGTGTCCCCTACCATGCAGTCATAGAACTGCAAATGCATGCTAGCAAAAAACCCCACACAAGTCTAGAAAATGAACGGAAAGGAGGTCAGCCGTGTGGTCAAAGTATCAATGGGTAGCTTTCTCGGATAAGGGGATAAACCGCACACACCTCCAAGGATCCACCTGAGTCAGCCAGTTTCACATATTTGAAACCCTCAGCCAATTCATTCTTTTCCCTGAAACACCGTAATGCAGGAGACTTATCCTCTTGTACAAATGCAAGGACAGACAGTCCCACAAAGTCTTTTAATGTTCTGCATCCTATGAGTGTCTTTCATTTCACCTCCTTCAGTGCAGGAGACCTCGCGACCTGAACCATAAAAGCTTTAATTGTGGTGATGGAGCGCTGCCCTGTGATGATGGGGATGAAGAGAGGGGTCATGGGAATCACTCCTGCAGCAGGGTCACGGTGTTATTAGCAAATGAGGAGGTGAGGTGGCGAGGACCATGACGATGCAGGTGTGCATGAGCCATCACACAACATCAGAGCTGTTAAATGCGGTGTAAAGATAATTAATAGTGGTATGATAACAAGCCCATTCTGCTGCACCAAATGTTGCTGATGCGTTTGGCGGTGCCTTGAGTCTTTGATTGATAATTACCCTTCTAATGAGAGTTAGGGGGAGGCTAGATCGTATCAGGGCAGATAATAGCATTATGTTACTGTAAAAAAGCAAACTGTTTTCTTCCCATGCGCTAATTAGGGCTCATCAGGACTACTTTAATCAGCTGCAGTCTGAAAACCACAAATGTGATATTGTTTAATACAGACAATGTGTAACAGGGCAGATTAGATAGGGAAACCTAATCCTTAAAGTAATCAATTAAGGGACATTTTGGACAATTCTACACTCCAAACCTTGTGGGAAAGGATTGGGGAGTGTTTAAGGACCAGACCCAGTTCTCGTGTCTATATCTTGGTCAAAAACACAGTCTAGAAATTAAACTATGATACAGTCATTTATGTATGTGCTCTGTATTTGTTTGAGTAAGCTTTGTCACGCAGCTCACTGCACTACACAAAACACCCACTGTAACTGGATGTTTAGCCGAATTACCAAAAATTCGGTACACGCCTTTAGGAGACTGACGCACAGGTCTGTCAAATATGGGAACATGTCTTCAAAAGCATTTTCAGCACAATGGATGGGGAGCGCCACAATCTCTACAGCTACGTTCGCACTGCAGGTCAATTCAATTTTTTTTGCTCATATGTGACCTGTATGTAATTTTTTACGGTCAGTGTGAACATGCGACTCAGGCCTCATTCGTATATAGACAATCAAATATGTATCCAATCTACAGCAATTTGAACCGTCACATGGCATACATCCGACCTATACGTCATTGAAAGGCATGTTTTACCATGAAAGACTTGGATAAAGGTATCGTAAAAACACGGCAATGAGTGTATGTTTTCCGCATGTGTGCCACTTCCCGGACACATGGCGTTCACATTTACAAGTCGCATTTTTTTGGAAACGTTAACAGCCACAAAGAAGATGGAAATTTAACGAAAAATCCAAACTGGGCATCATACCCAGCAGTGTGAACATAGACCAAGAGGCAAACAAAGACACGCTGGCTCTACCTCACCTGGCCAGGGAATAGCTCGGTATTGGAACTAGAAACTGGTAACATCGTTCTTTTGAAAAAACAAAGGATGAATTGATGCTTTGTGCTTGTAGGGGAAAACGGACTAGTTGGGAAACACGCAACTCCATACAAAAAGGCCTCAAGGCGGAACCTTCTCGCTATGAGGCATTAGTCCCTACCACTCTTGGAACAGAGTGGAGAAAAGAAAACAGTATTTACAAAAACAATGACTGGAACTCTGTTTTGTCTCCCCTGCCTGCCCGACTAACAATGTCTACCCACTGGGCAATGAATCCCAGTATGAAACGACAGCAGGTGCTCGGGCTTCCAAGAAACGCTGGCCATTGATGCTGGAAATGAATGCGAGGGGGCCACGGGTGCTAAAGCGAGCACCGGGCCAGTGTCCAGACAGGAGGCAGCTGCTCCCACTGTTCCCAATGTGCGGACCACAGCCACCGCCTCAATCGTGTGCTCTGTGCGATCCATCTAGCAAGCGCTGCTTTTAATTAACTCGTCCACGCAGCTGCATAATTACTCCTCTAACCTCCCTAATCAGTGTCTCGGTCCTGCGTGCCATATTTTTCTGCCCTCACATGACCACTGCTCATCCCAGAGGAAATGACTCAGGTTGAGCAGTTTTGGAGTGCAGTTTGCCAATATGCGGAGTCTGGAAAAGCACAATGTTATTATCCGAAAAGTGTTACTGATTTGTTAATTCTGAATGTAATCACCGCCTTGTGCGTGCATTCTCTCTATAATCAGGCAGCTGGGTCGCACTAAAGGAAGAGACATAATTACATGCTTTCTTTTCCATTTCGCCCTGAACTGTGTGAAGTGTGAAAGTATCCACTGTTGTCTTGGTTACATCTTCCGTCTTGTCTTTTCTGCCTCTATAAATAACGCAGAGGGAAGCTGAACTCGGAGGAAGCCCCTGATGGTATGAGTCAACAGTTGGAAAAGACTCCAGCATCAAGTAGCAAATTGGAAAGAATAATTAAAAATGGGAGCATGAACATTGGAACTGGAACTGATGCAGGTCCAGAGATGTGAGTGACGTGAACCACAAAGGCTGTCACCATTTCAGTAATGAGGCTTATGCTACAAACATCACTTATATTGTTTCTAAGAGGACACAAATCAACATGACTGAAAGGCATGCGATTGTGTGACCTTCTCTGAAGCCAAGCAATCCGACACTGACGATATGGATCGCCGTGTGCGACTCTCAATCCTGGCTGGAAGGTAGGATTTAGTCCAGAAATGTATACTCTCAGTCTCAGTGCCAGCATGCCACCCTGTGCAATAAACACACCTGTTCTATGCGTAATAAAGGCGCTATTGTCAGCAAGGGTAATATTAACACAACATCAAGTCAGCCTCGCTTGTTTTCAAACCGAACGCCACCATGTTTGTATTACAACATGAAGGGTATTGGGTGGTATCTGTATTTCAAGATCTTACAACAAACTTCCCATATCCACCACTGTCTAATTGAAACAATCCATAGATGAATCCATCATGAAAACTAGAACTGCACTCAGTGGAGGGCATAATGGTGCCAAGACTGAACAATCCTCATTTGGATCGGTACCAAATTGCATAGTGAAGATTGATATGCATTATTCAATGAGCAGTTTAGAAAAATGACGACAAAAACCACATTAACATTTGTTACTACTGTCTAGTCCTGAACCGCTGCACACAAAAGGGTATTTTAAAAGGGTATTTAAAAACACTGATTTCTGTAATGTTTTACCTTAAAATGTCAGAGGAAAAAAAATTAATCAATACATTTTATTGTGTTAGGAAATGTCTGAGAGCCGGATGTAATCCTCAAAAGAGCCACATCTGGCTCATGAGCCATAGGTTAACTACCCCTGCCGTAAGTCACTGACCAGTTGTCTAATTATAAAACTTTGACGATATCCGCATTACTGTGTGCTAGTATGTCTTCCAAAACACTGACCACAACCCCATAGGCGGCGCCATTATCTATCTCTCTCTCCATTTCTGGTCATGTGAAAAAATTCTGTGTTTTTTTCCCCCCCATTCGGCCCATGCACAAACTATCAAACAAGCTGCAATGAACACCCACTGCACACATCCAAATAATTTATGAAGCATGAATGAAGTGATTGCACCGAGAGGGCACATGCAAAACAGCATTTGGCACACCTAAACCACAATGTTTTTCCCACATCATGTAGATAGGCTGCTCCAACTGCTGCCACTAGAGAGTTGAAACTGCCCGTCTGGGATGTGGGATGGACCGGGTGATGTCACTGATGCTTTCCGGTGCACTGCTCATGTAATGGAGTCAATTTAGCTATATGACTGGGCCATTTCAGTCCAGCCTTCATTAGCATCTCTCTGGTCATGTTCACTGATGATCCCTACATCATTCCAACATCATCCCAACATGTACTATGCTTTGTTGTAGGTTTTCCATTTCAGCTCCTGACATTTTAGTGAAGAGGCAGCTAGTCTCAAGCTCACATGATGTAGCCTGTTGATCTACTGGAAGTAAACATCCATTGCTTTTGGGCAGAGCAGTTCCTTGGAAGCAGTCGTGTGGGAGTGTGTTGACTTTAAAATACCCTACTATCTCAGGCATGTTTTAGTTTACCTTTGAACATTTTCAAAACTCTCTGTTTCACCTCAAAACCGAAACACACATTGCCATTCATAACAATCAAAGCCCATCCTAGACCTCGAGGAACACACTCGCGTGCAATCTAATGGGCTCCAAAATGAGAAACAAACTGCTGAAAGTGCTTTTCTGTCTCAAGAAGCACAACAAGACATCTGCTATGGGAGGCTGAGCTCTGTCCAGAAAGCTGACAGCTGTAATCTGCTCAATACAAGACGCCTCTGTACCGTACCAAATGTTCTGTACCAAAAAAGCTGATTACAAATTAGGCATGGGCTGGTTACCTGTTTCAAGGTATACAGTACAAAAATGTAAAAACTTTTCTTTTTGTCCTCTTTTCAATAGATATTTCAAAATAACACATTTTAGAGCTATAATTATACAGTTAAACCGTGATATCTTTGCCCAAGGTTATCATACCGTCAGAATCTCATACTAGCCCATGCCGATTACAAATACATGTACCGTTATGTTCCTCATCGTTAGAGTTATAAATGCTCATTTTTAAACTCTCTACATAGAATATGAGGGTGTATCTCAAAGTATATTTCTCTGTGCACTGCTCTCCACAAAGTTCAGCATTGCCACACAGACAAGAGATGAAGTTATCAGGATGATAAAGTGACGTCTGCGCACCTCGGCAGCCCGTCGCTAAATTTGACACGCCGCAGTGGAAACGGGACTTTAAATAGCCCACACTGGACGCCAGATTAGCACAGACGCACGAGCAGTTCCCTTGCTAATTTTCCCAAATTGTCTTAGCGGCGCTGGCGTCAGGTAGTGAGGTAAGGTGTGCCGAGGGGAGCGGGCATTAAGGAGTTCAAGCAGGGGTAGAGGATGCACTCGCATTCATGCAATGGTTACTCCCGCGAGGAAAACTGGAGAGATACGAAGCAGAAAAGGATGTGATGATAGTCGTTACATGCAGTGCCCTTCATAGGGGATGGTTAACTTGCAGGGTACTTTGCTCTGCTAGATGAGGCGTCATGCTGCAACCAGAAGAGGTCAGAAATAAGAGACCGGCGTCCGAGAACAGAGACGGAGAGAAAGACACCAAAGCATCCTGTCAGTAATGGGCAAAGGGGAAACAAAGGAAAATTGCACTTTTAAAAATTGAGCCCATTGTTGCAGTTAACTACAAATACTTGTAGACACTGAGTACTGTAGAATTAAACAATAAATGCACTGTTACTTGAATTTTGCACTGACGGGCTATCTGGCAACCTTTTCAAGCTTGCTGCTGTTTGCACACATACAACACACACACACCCTTAATTGACACAAGCTTGAGCCAGTTAGATGCAGACACACAGTCACACACACTGACCCATTCAAGAAGGAGTAATGCCCCTGCATGGGCGGGACTCGAGAACAGTATGACAAGGTAGGCACTTCCTAGTTCGAGACTTCCTGCTTGATGAGCTGAGGTCCAGCGTGCTGTACTTTGACATCTTGCAGACGATTTTAATCAGAGAAAATTTAAAATACAGAAAAGCGTTTCCGACTGATCTCATCCCGGGAAAAAGTAGCTTGACAGTTTCGTCATCATCCACAATCCTTATGTGAAACATGAGCACACGTCTTTCCCTTTTCTGTGCGTTCCAAAGAGAGAAAAACAGTTAGCATGAGGAAGCTAACAATGCACATCATGGGACACACGTATTTTGACGATTAAGCCCTCTAAAAAAAAAAAAAAAACGCCAGCGTTTTATGGTTTTATATACATGCTGTGACCATGCAGTAACAGGTACATTCCTGATAACATGCAACACTTGCAGTATGTTGTTGTATTTTGATCATTTTAAACATTAACTTCTTTCCTGGGCGCACTGATTTCAGATCTAGTGCTACTTCTGCCAACAACAGCAGCATGTCAAACGTGTGTTTGTTTGCTACTACAAATCATGGCAGACTTTGTGAGATCCGCCGCCGCCGACTACTTTTGGACAAATGAGGATCCACAACCTTATCTTTTTGCGCCTGAATATACAGAGGATGAGTTGCAGAGAGAGTTAAACTTTGTAGCAGATGGGGGGCAAGTCATTACACTGGCACGACTGGTGGAAATATGGAGCTTCCCAAGCCATGCCGACAGAAATGGAGTGATTCTGCTGCACTGAGTGGCAGACAGTGTTACCCTCAATGGAAACTCGTGTGTATGGCGTGGAGGCCATTGCTCCAAGAGATTGCATCACAACGAAGGAAGAATTGTTAGCACTAACAAACCCAGCAGTGATAGAAACTTTTTTCCACCTACCCAAAATAAACTGGAAAAGAGGCCCCATACCAGCTGGACCACACGGACAAGTGTCCATCGAGTAAGTTGCCCTGGTATTGTGATACACATGTGATAATGGAGCACATAGCACATGATAACACAACACGGTCCATCTAGCTATGTATAAACAAAACATAGTTTGGTTGTCTATTCATAGGTGTCAATATGCTTGTTCTTGCTTCCTAGTCAGCACAGATTGGTGTCCTATTGAATTTTTTTGCAGTGGGCCCGCTGCCTTTCGGTGGTGGCATGAGGCACTGTGTCACTCTGCCAGAAAAACACTTTTTCATGTTAACTGCTACCGTAACAATGTCGCTGTAGTTAGGTTTATATACAGGCCAGTTACAGTATGTAAATAGAACATTGTTGGCTTTTTTTGGAGGGCTTTTTCTTGGGCTTTACTGTCGAAATAGGTCTGTCCCATTATGTGCATTGTTAGCTACCACATGCAAGCTGTTTTTCCTCTCTTTAGAACGTGCAGAAAAGAGAAATAAATGTGTGGTCATGTTTCACATCAGGATTGTGGATGATAGGCGAAATATATAATAAAATGAAATACACCTTTAAGGTATTGAGAAACACCTTTTATTAAATCAATTTGAATAAATACAATATGTGATGATTTAGGGAACATATTTCATAAACTTCTAAGATTAATCAAAATAAAACAAACGGGCAAAAGTAATTGGTCTTTTCACTTGTATGGCGCTTTTCCAAATCCAAGGCACTCACAGTAGTACAAAGTACAGTTTCTTACAATGAAGTAAAGCTAAATAATGATAATAGTAACAGTAATAATAATAATAATAAAAATAATAATAATAATAATAATAATAATAATACTAAATTTTATTTAAAGTTAAATAATTGGGAAAAGTCAAGCTTTTTCCATCAATAAATTTAAACAATACAATAAAACAAAATATATGGAAAATGAGACACCTTTTATTACATTTATAATAATAAATATACATAACGATTTAGAGGACATTTTATTAACTCAAAAGATTAAACAAAATAAAATAAAAACAGTCTTTTTAGCCGTTTTTTTAAGCATAAAGACTATTTTATGCAAAATTAGACACAAATAGTGTTGGTATATATACAGGAAGCAACACAGAAAGGATGGCGGGGCGTACTAACATACGGTGCAGGAGCCTTACACAAGCTAGACCTCAATATTGCAACACTGACGGATTGAAGCCACCATGAAAAGTTGTCACATATTTACAAAGTATTGATTTTAACAAGGTAGCCATGTTTTGTCCTGAAGCGAGATTGTAGTAAGGTGAGCAAAATGAAATATATTGTAGTGGGCAAGAGCCACATACCTTGAAGTTTAAAAAAACAACAAAAATTCAAATTCAAATACTTGCTGAATACTTTGCTACTTTTCCCCCCAATTCAGTGTGTGTGTCTGACAGCTTCTTGTTTCAAGTCAAGCCTGGATATTAATATTTCATTTCAAACTATCACAGTATGTTCCTCCTGTAGAAGCCTACCACAACGAAACAAAAGAGCAGATGTAGTTTCTACCTCTGGTAAGACATACCGAGTTTAATCCAAATAATAAAAAATAGTGAGTTTGGCGGTGTGTTTCATGCATAGAGCCCGCTTGCTGCAGAGTCTTCCATCCATGCGCGGTACATGACGCCACCCATGCAAAGTGTTCTACATGGCTGGCCACAGTGTGCTGCATTGGCACTCCTACACGGTCATGCTCACATGCACTAATGTAATCTGTGGCTGTGTACTGTGAGACGACCGGATGCGGATGCTGCAGGCAGGCATGTAGGAATGAATACGGGGGTACTCGTACAGGAGACGTGCAATGTTATCACATTAGCGCTGCGCTGTGGTTTTCTAGACCTCAATGACATAAATGTGGAAACTAGTAATAGTGGCAGGTCGAGAACAGCCACATCTCTTCTCAACAAAGAAAAGTTGAGGAACTAGAAACTTTGTAAACTATTTTCCAACAGATGGATTTCCAGAATGTCTTCAGAGAACCTTGAAAAGGTGGAGGGAAGTTACTGTCAGGCTATATTTTCTGCAAAAACACATGAAACCATTGCTTCTTTTGGGTTTTCCTAGGGATGTCCGATAATATTGGCATAAAAGTATATATTGGTTCATATCCGTCATTCTGCCGAGTGGTATCGTCGTACTCCACTTGAAAGTAGATCATAAATATGCAATTTGCAAAGACGGTAAACTAAGTAAGGAAGGTACTTCTAATCTAATATCACTCCTGAGGAAGAATCACTGGGAGTCACTCACAGTTGGCATGTACCTGCAGCAAAATAACAAGCGAAAGCAGCAGAGTTGAATGAGCCCAGTTGATTGTGTTTGTCAAGCGTTTCATAGAGACGTTTGTGCCACGTAGAGAAGTGCAGCTTTCCAAACTGTATCATTGTTAGCATTATTTAACTGGATTCTTACTTGTGGATTTATTAAGACGAACCTGTCTTACATGTTGACAGTAGGAGGATACACTGGATGTTATTTTAGTCAACAATTGGTCATCATGATTTTCTTAATGACTTTTGTTGAGACAAAATGTTTCAAATAAATATGGCACTTTTTCTACATCTTACATTGCATATTGCAGTATTTGTCTGGTTTGTGTTTATTTATGAAATGCATCCAGTGGCATCACAGCAAAATAAGAATGACATTAGCTGAGTTCGTTTTAGACCAGGGGTGGGCAAACCTTTTGACTTGTGGGCCACATTGGGTTAAAAAATTTGGCGGAGAGGCCGTCTATATATAGGTGGCATCAAACAGAACAACTTACTTGCTCACGGTCCAACGAAACGAAAACAACTCATCCACAGCAAGTTAAGGCATCACATAAATCAACTACTTGATAAGCAACAACTGAGCGCTAAACATAACACTTAACTTAAAACTGATATTTCCAAATGTCCGCAAGGCATGCTGGGTAGTCCAGGATGAACAGTATGAACTATGAGCAAAACATTGGATATCGAGCGTACGTTAACGCCTCCTTGTTTACTTCTCTCACGACATCAACATATTTTGCAATCAAGCAAAAATGCGACACACATGTCAAAATGTTGGGAGAAAAAGTCAAGCTACCTAGCATGCCTTGCGGCAGTAATATATGGGTGTTTTTTTGGCATGGGTATTGCACATAGATATTTGTTTGTATACCCACATGGCGCAGTAGCTTGGTTGCTTTGTGCGTCATGTGTTGACGTGTTGTGTTGTTTGGATCGCTTTTTTGTACAAGCTGCACATTGCATCTGACTATTATGGCCACTCAAGCGTGCCACACTAGCGCTGGAAGTCATGTTGCCAGCTACAGTTTTGATGTTAAAAAGAAATTTGGAAATGCCCGGTGGGCCGGATTAAGACGCTTGGCAGGCCTGATGCAGTTTGCCCAGCCCTGTTTTAGACATTTGACGAATGACAATGATTTATTGGTGGCTTTTGTTACTTTTACTGTAGTTTTGTTTATTTGGCTGTGGTAAAATGATGTTAATGGTAAATGGTCTTTCACTTGTACAGGGCTTTTCCACCTCCAAGGCACTCAAAGCGCTTTGACACTGCTACCACAGTTACCCACTGATGACGCAGCATCAGGAGCAACTCTGGGTTGGGAGACGACCACTCTACCACCTGAGCCATGCCGCCCCCAATCCTGTTAATCCTGTGTATCTTTTTCTAAAAGGTGCCCAAAACACCAGAATGTAACCCATGTTATGAGGAAACTGACTCATAACGCAGAGGCAAATATGGACGTGGAAAAACATTTGGTCAAAAAATGTGCATCCACCTGAGCCCCGTTTTTCAGATTAGCTGGCAACGCCCCAGATTAGGCCTTGAACCCCTGCAAATCAGTGCACCTCTAAACCTCCCCCACTATGACTTTACTTGGGCCCATTTCAAAGCCTTTGCAAGCACTCCTGCTAGATACGGCGGCACTGCTAATTGATTGGTCAAGAAGCGGGGGAGAGATGGCCTGCGTTGAGTGGCAGGCCCGGGACATCGCCTCGCGGAACAAGACAGTTAATTTCTCTCCTTAGGCTCGCTGGTGGTGTCGTCACAGGGGGATTATGGCGGCAGCAGCCCGTCAGGTTGGCGAGGTTGGGGGGAGGGTGGGGTTGTGTCTGTGCCTTGCGCCTGTGAGTCAGACTGACAGGAGGCTGGATTTACACCGCCCCACGCTGCATTTAATCCCCGCAAGAAGTCAGACTCGCAATTAGGAAAGCGCGCCCCTCCCCCGGCTCCCGAAATTTGCGACATCTTAAACGTGCCAAAGTGGTAAACATGTTTAAATGAATATTTATTGAACCTTTAAACTATTAAACATAAACAGCATTCCATTGAGACCACTGCCAAATAGTGAGCACACTCTCCAGATGCATTCCAACAGCAAACTCTCAAAAAAAAAAAAAAAGAGATTAAAACTATAATGTCACTCATGAGGCACCTCACAATTGAAAAAAAGTTACACTTTTTACCCTTAGGTCCAAAAATGGTGCCTCTCATAAGTGTGGTAAAATGTAACATAATATTTTTTCCCACTTTAACCAACTTTTCAACAACTTCAGACATGACCATAGATGTTTTTTAAATTTTTGGAAAATAGATTTTTAGATTTTGTTTTATGGGAAAAACAACATAAGCAATAATGTCCAAAATGAGGTAAGTGGATTATTTGAAATAATAATAATAATATAAAAGAAATCCTGGCTAAAGTAGTAGCTACACATTTGTATCCTTTTCTTTCCCTATTAGAACATTGGCAACCTGGTACATGCTAAAGGGGAGACACAGGAAGTGAAGGAAACTATGAGAACATGTTGAATTGTGTAAGTGTGAGCATGTGATGTACTTCAATGTAACTTGGTTAAGCATGTTTGAAATAAACTAAAACATTATCGTTACCATATTAGGTCAAACTGCTTTTAAATATGTCTTTTGGTGCTGAATACCATGATGATTAAAAGGCAACAATTCTCATTAGCTGTGACAGGTGAATGAAGAGGGTGAAAATCCATATTGCAGCCATAACAGAAGGGGTGACTCACATCTCAGGGTGGATGAATTACTGCCTCAATCTGATTTAATACTTGACATTATAATCCGCATTAGCCTTTGTCCACTCAAAATGTGTCTACCCATTCAAAAGAAAACATCCTAATCTCTGTCAGTATTTCCAGAAACAAGGAGAATCCATATTTTCCGGTTTTATAGTCGGCATAATTGCACATTGTTGCTTAGCGTCGTTAAGACTGACCGCTGTGTTATTAAGAGGTGAGCTTTATATCTACCAGCTTTACGGTCTATCCGTGGCACTAGATGACTTCCCTGACAACTTGAATGGAGTTTTAAAGTGGTTTTAGTCAAAGCAAGACTATCTAGCACTTAGTGAGGGCGCGCCATCGCTCAAAACGCCAACAACGATGCTGGAAACGGGACAACACCACCGATACTTTGCATCGCATCAACAATCATCCATCACAATTAGCATCGTTATTTGCTTGGCCACACCTTATTCATGACTTTGGAACAGAGGAATTGTGGATACTTAAGACTAAGAAGGTGGCCTTTAGATACTGTCACACTCCTTTAAGGAGGAATTTATTGCAAAACTAGTATACTTGAAAAATCGCTAGCTGGTGCACTGCCAGAAACAGCAGCAGCAGCCAGCGCTGTTCAGTCGGAGATTGCGGTTCATTGGGGTGCCCCCGTGAGGAAGGAGTTGCGAAGGAGAGAGGGAAGGGTGGCGGCTGAAGAGGCGATGAGTGATTTTGGAGCAAAGGTGAACGACTGAAGGACACTTAAGCGTTGAATGAAGTGAGGGAAGCAAATTTCACACAAGAGGAAGCTTGCAGGGCATAGAGAGTGTGTTGTATTTATGGTTAATATACTGTATAGAGGAAGCCAAACAGTCACACACACACACTGACTGTCCAGAAAAGTTAAAAAAAGAAGTGGTAGAACTACAGTGTATTTGGGATTATAATTAGCGACAAAGGTACAAAGATAAATGTTCACAACTGTATGCACCTGTTTCTGTCACGTAATTATTCTACTCTCGAACCGCTGCACACAATAGGGTGAAGATTTGGCAAAACATGCACCCCTAGTGTGCTGTCTGTGCTAGCATTCTTCGGAAAAATTCATCCCACGGTGGCACGGTTATCAACCCCCAAAGTTTGACCCCATAAGTCAGATCCGCTTTAAATTTCTCCAAAGCTCAATGCGTCCTACAAAAGCTCACTGTAACTTCAGACAAGTTGCCACCGAATTTGACACACACCTTTAGGGGTCTGACTTGGTGCAAATTCACCTAACCGCGATAAAGGAGGGACGACTGCTAAAGTGTCTGAATGTAAGAAACGTAACATTCATTTGTCTCAGGATTGCACAGCTTTGAAGATATCTATATTCATGTATGGTAACATGTCTTCCAAATCATTTTGACCACAAGTTCTTCTCAAATAGTGGGGCTGGCCCCCCGGGGGCTGTGAGAGGTAGTAGGGACTACACCTTTCTTCAATTTCTTCAAGGTTGGCAGGTTAGGGTCTTAACGATGCTGGTGCCAGCAACTCGTATTGTGGTTTGCACTGGTGAATACGTTAATTACGGCTTCTCATTAGTAGTTTCTGACAAAAAACTATTGAGAACCACTGTCTTCGAAGGATGCATAGTGGATAGAATGGACATATGCACAAGTAATATAATCACTATTTTTAACAGTGATTTGTATCTGCACAAAAGGGACATCAGAAAATTAATGTGTTAAACTGTCTGCTTGTGAATGAACACCTGCACTGTACATACAACACAGACCCATAAAACAAGACAAACAGGCCTTTCAGGACACGGATCAATACCTGAGTCATCCAATCAATAGGTGGGGCTTTAAACAAATGGCACTGTGCAGCAGACCAAAATGTCCCCTGATCTCACTGAAAAGGAGGACAGATCCCTTGAAAAAGCTACCATAAGAACAGAATACACCTAAGAACTTGTGCGGTGTGTGGATTTTAAGGTGTGCTGCTTTGACTCCAAATAGTGCCCTTGTCCATGCGTGTCCCTGTCGTCCCTGCGTGCCCTCTGGCCAGCCAGGTCATTGCTTCCAATGGCAGTAAGCTGATTATAATCAACTGTGGTACTAAACCACTGTATCCAAGCTTCTGGTTGACTTAGAATAGAACAGATGAGTACAAATTCAACATTTTTAGGAGACAACGCTATCATATGTTATTAAACAATTCAACATCAATATCATTGGATCATAACTTATGTGACCCGTGGTGGAGTCAGACGGCAAAAATATGGAAGCAGGAGGAATGATAGCGACAAACGCACTGCATTAAAAAAAAGAAACAAAAGAGGCCAACATAGGAGATAAAATGGACTTGTCAACCCACCAGGCACTGTCTAACAAGTGGCTGCAACCTTTTTTTAACCTCACTAATTTGCAGGTCTCCCAAATGCACAGCTTGTTTTTTTAAATAATCACTTCTATCCAAGTTTGGCTGCTGAAAGCCTATAAAAGCGTCTGATAGGCTTGGAAGAGAGATTCTTTCTTCTTGCACATAAACACAAACTCAGTCTGCCTGGTTCTTTTCAGACAAAAAGAGGGGCAAGATTATTAAATCTCAAAATGGGACTATCACACACGTCTAGTGGATACGTCTCTGAGCTTTTGCTTTTAAGCCATGAAAGGGAAATCAAGAGACCTTTTATCGTCCTGACCCAACACTTACAAAGTGTCAAAAACCCAAAAGAAAGCAGACTGAAGCCGTAGATTTACACTGGGTTGGAAGCCGACTGTGTGTGTGCGTGTGGGGCATGGACCAGCTGCTCTGCCTTCTCACATCGTCTGTACAGAGATGAAGTGCTCCCTCAGTGTCGATAAGTCATCATGGGTGCGCGCCGCGGTCGCCATGGCAACAGTGCAAACACAAATGAAGTCAAATGATTGGACGCAAAGGCGCCGTCGAGCAGTCTGATGTGGATCAGAGGGGGTCAACAATGGTAAAGTTGATCGATGGGGTGATAAATGTAATAACGATGCGGTAAATTAGCAATCTTGCTGTGGGAAGGAAATTCAGCTTCCCCCTAAAGCAGTGGGAAAGCTTTAAAACAACATGGATGTGTGTTGAAATGTGCTCTAGCAAATTTCAAGTGAGGCCATGAAAGCCCAGAGAGAGAGAGAGAGAGAGAGAGAGAGAGAGAGAGAGAGAGAGAGAGAGAGAGAGAGAGAGAGAGAGAGAGAGAGAGAGAGAGAGAGAGAGAGAGAGAGCAAGGGGGGGGGGGGGGGGGGGTGTTGAAGGGTTCCAAAAGGGAGACGTCACAGTGGCAATAACTTGCAACCCCCCCCAAAAAAAGCTGGCTCAGCTTTTTATTTTCTAATAAAAAGTCTGCACAAGGGCAAGCCTGCGAACCATAAGTGTGTATTACAGCATGCATGAACCTCCAATGTGTGATCATTGGAGCATGTAATAGACACCTAGTGTCCATGTGAATGATCCTGCACTCTTGCTGTCTTTTCCACACAATTTAGGATGGCGGGGGACAGCAAACGACAAGGAGACCCCAGAGGCTAACGAGGAGGCACCGACAAGGAGGACAGGGAGGAAATGAGGAAGGCAGGACGAAGAGGGAACACATTAGCCTCTTACCCCGACTGCCACTCAGGCGGCTGATGCAGTCGCTCGCTGTACTGCGCCAAAGCCACGCCCCCTCAATGGGACTTTTTTTGACACTTTAATACGTCTGCGCGGAATTCAGTGCCAAGAAAAAGGTCCCGTAAGATATCTTTCTTTATTTGTTTTCAAATGAGCTCTGTTCCTAAAACTGTGATGCAAGTTGACTTTCAGTTGGTCCCAAATAATACCTAAATTAACACCTAAGTCACGTATAGCTGGACACAGAACACACGAAGGACATATAAAATACGGTAACGGTCATGAAATGGTTATAGCCGAGAATTAAACAAAAAAGACAGAACACGTCCTTACTTTTATCCCCGTGGGTGTCTTGCACACTGGAAGGGTCGTTGCAAGGGAGGGAGAGACATGCTTATAAATGAGACCACTACGCTGCTTAGTTATCGCTGTCCATTTCATAGTAGCAGATCCTTTCAAATTGTTCAATAATAATATGTTTATCTTTGATGTTGCAGCGTTGCACTTTTTCACTTCACTTCACTTTTCACTTTCCTTTGACACGCTGCCACCATAAGAGAGAGACATAATGAAGGTTAAAGTTGAACTCAATCTAAAAACAACAAGTGATGTTGTCCTTCATTGTCGCAGTGCACGTTTTACATATTAATCCGTATTCTTCCGCCGCACGCACATACGTAACTAGTTATCTTCCACGTTGTACAATATTAATAAATTACGGGAGTGTTTTCGTAATCACCAGACATCGGAACACTGTAAAATGAAGACCACCTGTAAACACGATAACTATTTAAACTGTGGCGAGCTACGCCACGGGCAAAGCTACTAAATGTTGGTGCAGATCTGGATAAAAGTACAGCTTTCCTTTTATTTTTATTAAATAATCCCGGAATCTTACAAAAATAATGAGTCACATTCAGGACCATTTTTCCCCCAAATTGAATTACCGTAAATTCCGGACTATTGCGTACACCTGAATATAAGCCACACCCACCAAATTTGAACAAAAAAAAATAGGATATACACAAGTATATTTTGTACATATATAGGCCACACTTGTCTATAAGCCACAGGTGTTGGCGTTGTGATGTCGGATATTTACACAGAAAGACACACTATAAACCTTGCAATCCTACCTACAAGTACACTCCATGTTCCCAGCGTCACTCCTTTGCTCCGGTGATACGTGAAAACTGTGGCAGGATTTCCACTGGTGGTGCACAGGCTCAATGTAATGGTACGCATTAAAAATAAAATAAATCAACATAAAATTATTATTACTGGATAAATGAAAAATGTATGAAATAATCATATAATTCCAATGACTGAACCAAAAATACACTGAAATTGAATTCAAATTTCCTTTGCTGAAATATCATTGTTAAATTACCTGCGTGTGCAAGCCACATGGTCAAAGCTCAATCGTGATGGCGAGTGGAGGTAGTACAAACTAGTGGTACTTGGTGGCACACTGGCCTGTTTTACGCACATTTATATCAATTTCAATTGAAATTAAGTATTGCTGATGCCAAACTTGCTCAATGGATTCTCCCTGTTCCCTAAAGACGACAAACAACATCTTATACCACACAATTTTCCATCCATCTTAATTTATGAATCACTGTTGAGGCAGTGCGACGCCATCTCCACCGAGCTGTAACTCTTCCACATGCATTTCTCTGTGGTAATCAAGCAAATTAAAGCGAGCACAGCAGAGGGTCAATTTAGCAAAGCAAAGCAAAAAAAAAAGAAAAAAAGGAGAGGCAGGAAATACACACACACTGTAAAATCATCACTGTTTTATGGCACATAACGTCATCTAAATAAATGAGCATGAATGCAAAGTCATGACAGCTGTCGTTCTCTTCAATTACGCTCATGAAATATCGTATTTGATATCATTGTTATACTCCTCTTTCAGGAAATGGTGTTTTTATTGCAGGCGGCTAATTGACATCGACAAAGAGCACTCCCGGAGAATGAGCTGCATCAGTAGCTTTCTCTCTTAATAACCCTCCTGTGCACTCTACAAGTTCCCTTTCAACTCCGGGTGAGGAAGATATTCCTTTATTTACTAGAAACACGGCTTTAGTGGGATCGATACGAGGCTGCCGTGCCCAAGCCTGCTTGTTTTGAATATGACCTTGGGACGCTTCTGTTGGCAAACCCAAAACGAGATCCTGCAAGCATGCTCTTCTGAGTGGATGATAACATGACATGGGTGGAACATCATCAGCAAAACACATTTGTAGGGATGGGCATTTGATTTCATTTCGCCCACAAAAACTCCCCAAAACGCCAACAATGTTCCATTTGCATAACTGACTTGCATATTAAAGCTACAATAACATCGTTATTGTAGGAGCTAACACCGAAGAACTACTTTTCTGGCGTACTGACACAGCGTCTCGCTCACAGCGCATCACGCCTCTACCGAGAGTTAACGTAAGCTACTGGAGTTGCTGCATCGCCTGTGTTTGAATTGAATTTACCAGTTTAATGGGGAACACAAGTCTTGAGTGCTGTATCTTTTAAGTGCTGAACGACACAGCCATCCCATCAGTCGGCATCTCAGTGAGAGTGGACGATGTAATTGACTGTTTTATTATGGTTTTGCTTTGTCAATGAAACGTTTAGCGCTATTGCTACATGCTAACACTATGAGAATGACTTAGTGTTTCACCCAGCATCGTTTTACTCTGCCTGGGGGGTGTAAAAGTAAAAAGTAGCCATCGACAGCGGCTCTCACAAAGTGTGCCATGATTAGTGGTAGCAAATGCTCTCTCTATGCTGCTGTTGTTGATGGAAGTAGCATGCTATGGGCTCTGTGAAATCAATGCTTAAAATGACCAAAATACAATACAGTTTGCCTTTAATACTTGCTCAGATTTCCTAATGCAACTATAAAATTCTGATTTTAAGATTTCAATGGCTACGGAATAGAATAAAATTCTGTTTAACATAAAGAAAAAATATTTGTGGTATTTTACAACTTTGCATTTGGAGACACCTGCATTTTTAAAGATAGACAAAACAATCTATGCTATTTAAAATCGCTATCTATCGAGAAAAGTTCTTTTACTAAAAAGTACATATTTTACAAGGGCATTAAAAAAACAAAAAGGAATTCATAGTCAATTTGGCCTACATTACAAAAAAAAAAATTCTTCGTACCAGCTACAAAACGTACACAAGGTTGCAGCTGAAGGATGCCCATTTAACATGCATGCCCTGATTGACTGGAAGCATCTCAAACTTGATGGCAACTTCAGAGAAACTATGCGCTGCACTGTTAAGACAATGTCGGACACCTCTATGATCAATGTTACCGCCAATGCTCACGCAGCCTTTACAAGAACTACATGTCACCGACAATCGAGAAGGTTCTCTCTGATCTGATTATGATTGTGGGATAAAGAGGATTTAGGTGCCGGTGCCTAAATGCAAGGCTGCACTGATTAGAGGCCTGTTGGAAGGCTTATGCAACTGCGGGAGGCTGCAGGGGGAGTAGAAGGTGTGCCTCTACCTAAAATTCCAATGCTGTAATGTATCCCGATGGCTTGCCGAAGGCCAACACAGATGTGTGAATCAACCGGAGCTCTTACAGGGTTGGGGGTCATCTTATTTGACCAGGAGACAAATAACTGACTTATAATCTGATTTCAACGAGTATGATGCTAAAGGTCAGCAGCCAGTGGGCAGTCTACACAATTTCATGTCTGGCCAACAAAAAAAAAACTGAATTCCTCCCTAAAATATCAGCACCTATTGATTCAACCTTCGGAAGAATGACCACAATTCCCGCAGAGTTGCAAGGCTGACGACACGGTGGCAAGCTTGTAGCCTGAATGGAATGAAAAACGGCATCTCCTTCACGTTCATATTTCATATTTAGCTCGGGAATGACATCCCAAATATTTTATTCAGTGGAGTAAAAAGCCCGCAGGGGAACAACACAGCTGCTAAATTAAATTTCTTCCATTTTTATGCATCGCATGAACAAATAATTGTAATTAATTCAAAGCAACAAGCTGAAATGTCAAGTGTAAACAATAATCTCTTTAAAACGCTCCGGGATATTGATTGATCATAAGTTCCTGGCTTGGATGAGGAAATTCAAAACACTTAATACATATTTTAAATCACATAGGAATTAGTAGAAATGAATGAATGAAGATCAAAGCCTGGAAGCCACAGTAGTCAACACCATATCACCTTTCCCTTGCACTACAAAGTCTAGAGTACCTGACCATAACAGTTACCTGCGACCACAGTAATGTGGCTGGAACGAGAACCGGGTTCAGCAGTGCAGACCACTTCAAAAGGCCAAACCATCCAAATTGGGATCGCACCAAACAGAACACCATCACCACCCAAATCTGTGTCTTAAAACCTCATTTTCGGAAACTGGTTAAGCAGTTTGAGGGTAAACAAACCATGGAATCAACCCTGTTGCCAAAGGTTACAATATAAAAACATAAGTGGGCTAAAAAGTAACAATGACGTTAGACTTCTGCTCTCAGCCATCAATAAATAAGTTAAAGCAACCTGATGCTGAATGACTGGTAACTGTAGCTGATTCTACGAATAATTATTCTCTACAAAGCTAATCCTGCTTTGGGCCCCTGGATGTCTAGGGCTGGCTCCATCTGCTACTAAGAGGAAAAAGGTATGGCCGGATGTTCAAAGCTGAAGTTACACACAAAAGCCACTGCATTAGTCCATTTCTCTTTCTGTGACCATTTCATTCATTTCATTATTCATCGAGGATGATTTGCAGAGATCCAACTCAGCATCCAGGGGCACTGCTACCATCAGTGCATCTCTAACTTTTGCTTATAGCCACATCTGATATTCGGTTCAACTACCTATTTCAAACTTACAACAATAAGCTAATCTCAGCGTCACTCACAACGCCTCAAGCCAATGCAACGGGACAGATGGAAGAGTGGATACTACTGGCTCTCAATTTCGCTACGAAGACTCAGCAAAGATGCTCGTTTGCTGTCAGCATTTTTTTACCTGAGGACTGGAGCACGAGTCTTGTGCTGGAAGACTCAGCCATCCCAATGAGAGCGGACTTTTTTAAGTGTCGTCGCCGTTTCTACGCTGCTGTTGTTGACGTAAGTCGCGTTAGCTCCTATGGGCTATGTCAAATCAATGCGCCTAGGAAAGAAGTTTCGGTAATGTTTTAAATCATCAAAACGCGGCAAGATACTGTAAGCATTACATGATATCATCAATAAATCATCAGTTAATGCATGATCACAGCATTTATAGAAAATGATAAAACGTTAGAGGTTTTTTTTTTTAAAAGGGCTTCATAGTCTAAATAGGTACCTCCCATGACGTGCAATGTTAGCTGGTTCATACTAACTTGTTTTCTCTTGTTAGAACGCACAGAAAAGGGAAAGAAATATGTGTTCATGTTTCACATGAGGCTTGTGGATGATGGGCAAAATTCCAAACACAGTGCAGTTTTCCTTTCAGCTCAAGGCGGGTGCATTCAAAGATAGTGCCAAACACTATGGTTTCATCAGGACCGTTGCTCATGAGTATATCACTGGTGCGTTTACATCAACAGCTTTCGAAGAGTTCAACCCGTGGCCCCTAAAAGGCTTCCCTGACCTCTGCCATCTATTTTGAAACTCTCCACTGTGTGCTCACATGACTGAGCCATTTAAGTCACGTTCTGGTTCTCCTCCCAAAGCACTCAGAACAATGTCAATGCAATTTGAATTAGGGCAGGATTTCCCTTTGAAAGGGTAGCATGGGCTTCCCTTAGGTTCCCTGCCCCATCAGCAATACTGAGAAAAGAAAAAGGGGCTAGAGATAGTGTGTCTCCTAATAATGGAGTCATGTGCTGTTTTCCTTGATACAATTATTAAACTAAAAGTAAATGTGCAGGAATACCACATGCAGGATGAGTTGTACAGTGAACATCACCCGTCTTTTACAAACCCAACACCACAATAGAACATGGCGCCAACACGGGATGTCCCTTTTAGGTACGCAAACACACATACAACCACACGTGTGACCCCTGCCTTTATGATCCACCGACATGGAATATAATCCCGGCCAGCACTGCCCTGCCATGATGAGATCGGGACACTCGAGACCCGACGTAAATGACCAGTGATTGGATTTCATCAAGGCTGACCTACCTAATTGAGAAGTGAGTCAGAGCGCGGATGGAATGAGTCGGAGGAAGGAGTTGAAGGAGATGTCACTGTTTTTATCAGGGGGGCAGCCTTGACATTGCTGCACACTCATTTGATCCTCGGTATGAATAGGTGTCAAATGCATCTGCAAAGTCATACAGACTCTTAATGAAACCGTTTTAGCTTTTAAAGAGCCTTCATAAGCACAACAAACTAAAAATTTGTAGTCGGAGACAAGCACAATTTATGACTTTGTTGAGATTGCTGACATTTCTGAGTTTTTTGGGGTTTTTTTACATAGATCTCCAACATTTTCAGTATTTTGTGTGTGCCAAGGAGGAAAGTATTATATTTTATCCACATTCAAATCAGGCAATTTCTAATCATCTTGAATATTACACAATATTGGGCATGCCTTTTACTCTGGATTTTTTTTGGCAGTCGGTGATGTCTCTGGGATTCACCCATTATAAACAATGGGATATTGGGATGGTATGTAGGAACATCCTGACGGCAGCTGCTACAAAGTGATCCACTAGATAGCTATAGAGGCGGCAGTTCACGTTTGTGGAAACTGACCGCTTAGGGAACCGTGCTGGGAGCTTGTCTACGTGTGTGTGGGAATATTTGCAAAGCAGCACAGCGGTGGCGTTGGACGGATCTATACCCTTGGCGGCAACCGTGATGGTGTTATCAACTTTTATAGTGTATGCAACTTTAGAACACCATGTAGACAAGCGACAACACCTCCTTGGTAGATGTAAACTGCTTCATTGACTGCTAATTATCATCTAATAACATACGCTTGACCTCCAAACAGATGAAGAACCAGATCCTTACATCTACAATTTCTGATCCAGTTTCATGATTCTCATGGTTTTTGTGTCAGAAAAATGTGAACTCGGGAGATGTAGTGGTGTGATCACACACCCAGTTTTGGTGCCCTACCTTGGCAGCTACAGAGGAGCTGGGCTTCTCCAGGAGATCCCACAGCTTCTTCCTCTTCTCCGGGCAGCAGGTGTTATCAAACTCTCCCTCTCCCTCCCGCTCCCTC